>NC_068937.1:44504263-44804263 GCF_016801865.2 Culex pipiens pallens | reverse complement strand
ATCATATTTTGAAATCATGTTAATAAACACCGCCCATTTTTAAGTATTTTACGTAAAATTGTCCTAAGAATTCGATAAAAATATTTGCAAACATATACAGCTAAAAAAGTAGTAATGCACCTGCATGTAAAAGACCTGGGTGTAAAATAAATATTGCATTATTTTATTTATGCAATTTTATGTGATTTTACACCCTGAAATATATATCCCATCAGTATGGGAAACCTACTTGACCGAAATATCAAGCTCATACATGCGTTTATATTAACTTCTTATCATCGGTCTGATGGCCGAGTGGGCTAAGGCGCCAATCCTTACTGTTGGTGCTGAGTTTTGAATCCCGTCGGTTGCAACTTTTTTTGTGTTTGCAGAAAAAGTACATGCAGTGCGTAATATAAAGTGTTTATTTTGACGAAGGTGATGTGCATGCTTTTGCATGCGATTTTACCATCGGATTTTTTGCTGTGTAGGCTCTTTGGTCCAGACAACGTCAAAACGGCATTATTAAGATTCATTCGACCTTTTCGAATGTTAGGCTAAAATTTTCGGTCTTCAAATTATTTTTCGTTGAAAGACCATCTAATCACCTTTCATTACCGTCCAAGACAACTAAAGTTGGTTGAAGTGGCACGGAGTTATGCAAAATGTGGTTTTTGCGAAAAATTACGAAAATGGTAATTTTGGAACCACTCTAGAATGCCCCAATGGCAAAACAAAACAATACAGGTCCAATTATTTCGGGCAAGGAAACCCCAGCAAAATAATGAGCCCGATCGGACATGATCGATTTTTCGGAACAGACATTTTCCAGTTTCAATTCAAACCACTCAAAATTTGGGAGCGATTAGTTTTGACCCGGCTATCCGCAAAGCAATTCAATTGTGTATCGAAATTTGTATGAGAAAACCTTTTTTTTACATTTTGATTTTTAAAATTTTCATTTGTATGTATGTGTGTATGTATGATCCCAATATCCGCAGGCAAATTGGTCCCGAAACACATGAGCAATTCACTACGAAATCGGTCTTTTTTCTTACATTTTAATTTTTGTATTTTTTAATCCGACTGAAACTCTTTTGGTGCCTTCGGTATGCCCAAAGAAGCCATTTTGCATCTTTAGTTTGTCCATATAATTTTCCATACAAATTTGGCAGCTGGTCATACAAAAATGATGTATGAAAATTCGAAAATCTGTACCTTTTGAAGGAACTTTTTGATCAATTTGGTGTCTTTGGCAAAGTTGTAGGTATGGATACGGACTAAACTGCAAAAATGAAACAAGGTAAAAAAGTAATTATTTTCAACTTAACTTTTTGTCACTAAAACTTGATTTGCAAAAAACACTATTTTTTTACATTTTTGAAATGTTTAAGACCTTATCAACCAACTTTTCAGAAATTTCCAGGTTGTGCAAAAAATCTTTGTCCGAGTTATGAATTTTTGAGTCAATACTGATTTTTTTGAAAAATTCGAAATATTGGTCGCAAAAATTTTGCAACTTCTTTTTTAGATGTAAAATCAAATTTGCAATCAAAAATTACAGTAGTGAAATTTTGATAAAAAGCATCGTTTTCAAGTTAAATCCATTTTTAGGTAATTTTTTGAAAATATTCGCAGTTTTTCATTTTTTTTTAGTTAGCGTCTGCCCACTTTGGAAAAAAATATGTTTGAAAAGCTGAGAAAATTTTCTATATTTTGCATTTTTGAACTTTGTTGATACGACCCTTAGTTGCTGAGATATTGCCATGCAAAGGTTTTCTTAGTCTCACCCAAACAACCAACCATTTTCTAACGTCCATATCTCAGCAACTATTTTTTAAGCATTAGCATTAGCAATAAAGGTCGCACAATTCCGGATGGCTGCACAAGATATCTCAGCAACTAATGATCCGATTTACAGTGTTAAAATATGAAACATTTTTTATAATTTTCCGATGTTTTCAAATTTGGTATGAGAGTCCCTATGGGTATCTTCTATAAGATAAACCTTATTTCAGCCGGTTTTTCAACGCGCAATGTATTTCTACCAAACGTTGACTTCAAAACTACCCGAACTAAAAATAGTTATATTTGGTTCTCTTTCTATCGCTCTCATATTTCGCTGGCCCACTGCCTGAGCCTCGACCTGAACAAGTTGATGCTTAAGCCGCTCGTTTATAAAATGCGAAGATGGCTCAGTCGGCATCGGGTAGCAGCAGTACCACCGAACATCCTATCCGTCGTCCGTTCGATTCCAGACCAGCGTTATTCCACTTGGCCGTCGACGAGAAAGCGTCCCCTACCTTTGAAACAACTTTTTATAATCAGAATTTCCTTTTGCTGCCCGCTTCAATCATAGAACATAGGCAACACCCTTTTCCAACTGCAATCCAAGTCGATCTTCTCATTCCCATTGGCCAATCAGAATTAGTTGATTTGAACTAGTGTAAATTCCAAAACTAATGTAAATTTTCAAAACTAATGTAAATTTCCAATAAACCTAATGTAAATATACATCATTTATCATGATACCTTTTGGTACATGATAAATCGCTACTGTCAAACTGGTGAGCCGGAATTTGAGAGCTCAAAGTGTTAACGGCGCGTCTTGTTGGTGTCCTACTGGAAACGCGTTTTTTCGGTGAAATCGTGATTATTTCGTTTTAGAGTCGGTGCGGATCGAATCGGTTTAATGTGCGCGTTTCGGTAGTTATGGAGTGACGCGGAAAAATATGCTTAGTGTTGATTTTTGGGATAATTTTGATGACCAAAATTGTTCTCCCAAGCCGAAGTCGACGAAATAGTCGATGGAAGAGTCGCGACTCGCGAGTGTTTGTATTGGTATGGTTGCTGCTTAAGACTGAGGAGCCGGGCTGTGCGATCAAGGAACGAGAGGACGATTCCGACGTTGAGTGGCACAAACACTCTGGCTCGAACCGGCTCATCCGAATTGGTTGACCGGCTCGCTTGGCGGCGGAGTTGAGGGCGATGCGGCTTAATTCTTTCCTGACGAGGAAGCGGGTGAGAGCGTTCTTTTTGTACCTTTTATATAGAGTTATCTAAGGCCGATCTCACGCACACTAGAACACCATTTGTTTTGCCTGCTGGTACAAAATTTAACCTCAATCTTTCTCGTGTACGTACACGCAATACATGCGCACGTAGATAACTCTATTGGGTTGTGGGCTGTTATGTGCGGGTATGAGGGTGCATGCTAGTGTTGGTGGATAGTGCGGGTTGGCGTCAGGGGGGGGGGGGGGGGAAGGAGAGAGAGTAAACAACATTGCGCGCTCTTTTGAAATAAAAGTCGATGAATGTGTTTGTCGACAGAAGAACTATAGTTTTTTTTGCCAATGCCGGGTAGACCTAATTAAACAAACTTGCATGCAATATTGTATAGACGTAAACCAGAAGACAACTAAGCATAAGCATAAGCATAGGTGCCCACCCGCAGTTGCTACTCCGTTATTGACCAGGACCTCCAGAAGTTACATCCACGAGCCGTGGAAGATAAGTGGGTGCTATCTTTCCTCGCTTCGCAACTTCTCAAAGGCCCCTATCATGCTGATCAATACCGGCGCCGGCCACGACCAGTGGTAGGGTCACGGGGAAGTGGATGGGAATGTTAGTCCGATACTTGAGTGATAGAGACCGCCCAATCGACTGCTTCTCCGACAAAGTATCACATGAGTTTTGAGGGGGTTAGTAGATGGGTATGAGGTCAGGATTCACGAGTGGCAGTGATGTGACCATGAGCATTTTGTTTATCGGTTGAAATTTTAAATCTTAGGCAGCCGGCTGCGGAAAGATAAATAATTGATTATTTAAAAAGTTTGTTTTAATCGAACGCGTGCCAACCGAGCGGTAGTGCTATGGGCTGGACTTATCAGTATATTTTTACTGTTGGTACGATTAAGATAACACGAGCAAATATCAAAAATAGTAGATGAGTTAATACTAAAGCTGCCAGTTGGAATAAATTATTACGATTAACGAATATAAACGAAAAGAAAACAGGACACCACGTAACCGATTGTAATGAAATTAAAACAATAACTTAAACGAACTTAACCGGCGGCGTGCCTTCCTATCAACAATGATAAACGAAGGACTTATAAATTTAAAATATAAAAAGACTCCAAAAAATACGTTGCATAGTAACCGCGAAGTCTCGCTACTCACAATCGAATCCGAAAGATAGCTATCTAGAATTTTAAATATAGTATTAATTCGACCGCGATCCTCCAGAAATTCTTCGTCGGCGTGCCTTCCGATCAACGGTGATGTAAGAAGGGCTTTATTCATTAAAATGATTTTGTATCATAAGCCTTAAAACATATTCGTCGGCGTGCCTTCCGATCATCGATGATATAGAAAGGACTTAATCCAGCAATACGACTTGCTTGTCTCAAAAAAAAGAATTCGGATCGTTTCTATCGAAAACTATGTAAAGAGAACAAAAATAAACTCATTGGCCAACTAACGCGCGAACTAAAAATAAAGAAAAAAGAAGAAGAAGAAGAAGAAGACCAATCACCCCATGCACACAAACAACGACACAAAAGAGATGAAAACAACACGAATCAGAAGAAATCCAATCATTCCATGTACACAAATAGTGACACAAAAGAGATGGAAAATAACACGAAAAAAAAAACAGGACTGCGCGTCCACACAGGCACCGCACTACTGATGCCATTATTTATTTATAATGACCAATCACCCCATGCACTCGAACAGCGACATAAAAGAGACGGAAAATAACACGAAAAAACAGGACTGCGCGTCCACACAGGCACCGCACTACTGATGCCATTATTTAATTATAATGACCAATCACCCCATGCACTCGAACAGCGACACAAAAGAGACGAAAAATAACACGAAAAAACAGGACTGAGCGTCCACACAGGCACCGCACTACTGATGCCATTATTTAATTATAATGACCAATCACCCCATGCACTCGAACAGCGACATAAAAGAGACGGAAAATAACACGAAAAAAAAAACAGGACTGCGCGTCCACACAGGCACCGCACTACTGATGCCACTGTTTAATTATAATGACCAATCACCCCATGCACTCGAACAGCGACACAAAAGAGACGGAAAATAACACGAAAAAACAGGACTGAGCGTCCACACAGGCACCGCACTACTCATTTTTGAATCAATTCTGTTTTTTTTCTAAAAATCGAAAAATTGGTCGCAAACATTTTTCAACTTCATTTTTCGATGTAAAATCGAATTTGCATTCAAAAAGTACTTTTGCGAAATTTGGATAAAGTGCACCGTTTTTAAGTTAAATCCATTTTAAGGTGACTTTTTGAGAATAGTCGCAGTTTTTTTTTTAGTAAGTGAACATGTTTGCCCACCTTTGACAAAAATATTTTTGAAAAGCTGAGGAAATTGTCTATATTTTGCTTTTTTGAACTTTGTTGATACCACCCTTAGTTGCTGAGATATTGCCATGAAAGTGTTTAAACACAGGAATTTTTTTTTTTTTTTTTTTTTTTTTTTTTTAATTTATATTTATTCAAATTTCTTTTCCATGTACATTCATTCAGTTAAAATATTATTGAGTGTCCAATCACAAACGATGACTTTTCACCTCAATTTTAAATACTAGCAACTTTCATTTATTCATGAAATATTGTAGCTTTCGCTATTCAGTGATTTCAAATGTAGGAGGTCCTACATGTACAAAAGGGAAAAGGGATACCTTAAAACTAACTTATAAACTATATAAAGAGCGGATCAATGCAGCTGAAGACTGCAATGATTTTTGTCGAAATGCATCAATTATCTTATTGGACATAACATCCAAAGTGTCAACTTCGGCTAATTGATGAAGTTCACTGGTGCTGAACCAGGGAGGAAGTTTCAGAATCATTTTCAGAATTTTGTTCTGAATCCTCTGAAGTTTTTTCTTCCTGGTTAAGCAACAGCTTGTCCAGATCGGCACAGCATAAAGCATGGCAGGTCTGAAAATTTGTTTATAAATTAACAGTTTATTCTTGAGACAAAGTCTAGAATTCCTGTTTATAAGTGGGTACAAACATTTAATATATTTGTTACATTTAACCTGGATACTTTCAATGTGATCCTTGTAAGTAAGGTTTTTGTCAAAACCAAGTCCAAGATATTTCACTTGATCCTCCCACTTTAAATTTACCTCATTCATCTTTATAATGTGATGACTTTTTGGCTTAAGAAAATCAGCCCTTGGTTTGTGAGGGAAAATAATAAGTTGAGTTTTTGCAGCATTTGGAGTAATTTTCCATTCTTTCAAATAAGAATTGAAAATATCCAAGCTTTTTTGTAATCTTCTTGTGATGACACGAAGGCTTCTGCCTTTGGCGGAGAAGACGTAAACCAGAAGACAACTGATGAAAATATTCACTTCAAATAAAATTCCAATTGTGATTGTTTTGCTCGTATTTCTTTCTTCAGCTTATTGTTCAGTTAGGAAGGATTTGGAATAAAAATAAGTGACAATATTTTGACCTACGATTCAGTCTTTCCACAGCCGGCTGTTTAAGAATGAATCGATTCTAATTAAACAAAATGTAATATGCGCTTGTATATATTTTTTAAAACTTTTAATTTTTGTTTTATAGTAATTTGTAATTTTGTAATTTGTGAGCTTATTTATAACGATAACCAGTTAGTTTACAACTTTTTATTCTTCTCTGATGTTTAGCAGATGATTCGGATTTTGCTGTGTTATTTTCAGTCGCTTTCATGTGTGTGAATTGAAATATCTCCTTGAAATCGTGATTTCTGTGTCTGTGTATTATTTGTGATTCTTAGGTAAAGAGATTAGTGTAGTGCTTATGAGGACGCACAGTCCTGTTTTTTTCGTGTTATTTTCGCCTCTTTTGGTGGCCAACGACTGTTTCCTATTCGCACCGGCTCTAGTTTTGATGATCGTGATGTTTTATCTTTTCAGCGCATTCATGCATGCTGTTGATAAGAGAAACATCATTTGATCGTTAAAGCGTGTGACCGGTTGTGCTGATGGGATATTACGGTCCTGTTCAGCAACGGAGAAGGACAACCATGGGTGGTCTCTCATGCTCATGCTCATGCTCAATTTTCCGATGTTTTCGGAAAAAATATTTTCAAAAACACATGATATTTGTTTGTTGTATTCTTGGATTGAACCCTAATATTTGAAAGGCGAACAACCCTTTACCACAACCGGAAATGGTTTTTTTTACTATTTTTTTATTTGGCTCAAACTTTATGGGGGCCTTCTCTATGACCAAAGAAGCTATGTTATGTCATTTGTTCACCCATACAAGTGTCCATACAATTTTGGCAACTGTCCATGCAAAAATGGTTAGTAAATACATAAACAGCTTAAACTTTTGAGTAAATTTTTTTGATCAATTTGGTGTCTTCGGCAAAATTGTAGGTAATGTTGAGGACTTAGTTGTAAAATTTCGATTTTTTTGACCATATTTTTCTATAGCTCAAAAGTTGCCGGTTTTATACCCATAAAACATATCAAAAAATCTCAAAAATAAAAAAAACGTATTTTGGAAAATTGAATTTTTGTGAAAAAAAAATGTTAATAAAAAATCGGCATATTATTTTCCGTGTACCTATTTTTTCTGAATAGTCCTAAGAAATACCTACAATTTTACCGAAGACTTGCTTTGCAGTAAATTCACTCAAAAGTTACAGCTGTTTACATATTTACGTACCATTTAGCTACAATTTACGTACAACTCCACAAGGTTTGAGCAAAAAAAATACAATAATTTAATATGGTCAAAACCGGCTGATTTAGTAGAGAATTGCTCAGGAATTCAAATATGAAATTGTTTAAATGAAATTATTAGAAATTTAAGTTATTTTTTTAGGTGAAAAAACATATTTTATTGTCGAAATCACCCGATGATCCAAAAAATGAGAAGAGTGTGATTGGAGTTAGGTAAAGGTATGTTTTATTTGATGCTTTTGTCTCCCAATTCAAAATTGTCCGAAAAAAAAGAGAGGTGAAATATGTATGCTTAAAAATATGAACCTGCATTGAAAAATTAATACAATCAATTTTAAACATTGTATTTTGTGTACTTTGGCACTTAAGGTTTTTTTTCTCCATATTTAGAGTTTTGGAAGTACAGATTGAAAATACCTGTGGTTTCAAGGATTTTTTTTTTCGATGGCTTTATTAATATTTTTTCACAGTAAAGCTGATGCAAATATTTTTCAAAGTATATCCCTTCAAATTTAGACCGAAAAATCAGGGGACAAAAAAAATCAAGAAACATAAAATGCATTTTTCTGCATTCATAATCAAATTTAGCATGTTTGAACTCGTTTAAAAATATTTCGAATTCCTTTGAAATTCCAATGAATAGCACGCATAAACTTTTTTTTCCAAAAAAATAGCCACTATTTTCGAGAAATCTTTTTTTTAAATAATAATAGTGTTTAATGTGCTAGGCAAATTCCGTGTAAAAACAATTTGACTGCAATTTTTTTTAAAGATAGCACTTAAAAAAGGTTCAAACCCGGTTTGTTCAAGCATTATTTTCTTTACAAAACAATATTGTCTTAATCTTTAAAATCAGCTCTTTTCTGATATTTTTGTTTTTTTGTCCCTTGAAAAAAAAATGATTTGATGATTTACGTAAAAACTGGAAATTTTCAACTTGAAAAATCACTTGATGTTTAATACATAAATTAATGCACAACATTTTTTTCCAGTTTTTTTGACACAATATTTGATAAGTGAGTTTAGTATTTTTCACGTTCCGTGCAATTTCCTTGAAATGTTTTAATTTTGAATAGTGCTCCCCGTGAAAAATAACTTATCTTAATTCATCACATGATCACAAAATAAAACAGAAAACCAAAATACGACAATTCTCGCTTACCCTTCCCAAAGGGCCTAATGTTCATAGGAAACCCATGGAAAAGAAATCTAGCATAAAAAGTCCAATAATTGATTGGAAATTGATTCTTGGCGGTTTCAGTATTGTAATTCGTCAATAGATCAAGTTTGCTTGTAAAAGATTTTTGTTTTAATTTTCAGTCAACATAAAAATAGTGATTGATTGCTTCGCTTTTTCAATCAAATATTCAAAGCATCAGTTCAAACGACAAACTTTTTTTCGGTAAAATTATTTTTCAAAATTGCCCATTACCCCAGACCAAACGAGCCACATCAAATCGCAGATATTCTTGCCTTTTCGAGGAGGACAGCGCCAGTCAGTACAAATGGTAAAGTAAGCTTTTGATTCAATTTTCTCCTGAAAACTTTTCACTACGGGACCAACATCGATTTCCAATCAGGTGTGTACGAATGTGTGCCGCTGTGTTCCAATTTTGGGCCAAGATTTTCGCTTGAAACTTTCTCTTGGCGCGACATCATTTCGATGAATTTAAATTGAATCGAACGAAGAGTGGAGAAAAAAAAACTCACATTATTTATCTCATCAGTGGTGAAATGGCGAAAGTTTTGCTGTGGGGAAAGCTTTTGAAGAGTTTCGATTTGGAAATTGGATTTTTTTTTCGCTCCTTTGACACTGTCCAATTCAGCAATCTGCTTCCAAAATGGGGCGAAAAAAATGCAATGCAAATCCCAATAAATTAAGGGGTTTGTGATTTACAAATTGTACACAATCCCAGACAGCAGCAGCAGCAGCAGGGGCAATGGACGAGAAAAACTTTGTTAGCACTTTTGTCCGGCTCGGACGGGGACAGAATTTCCTAATCTGGGTGATAAATGGGACTGCAAAGCGGAGAGAGTGCTGCTGGTGTCAGGGCTAGGAATTCTAGCCCCGTGCAAGGGCTAGGACACCAGTCGGACAGTGCTGCTACTGCTGCTACTGCTAGACAGGTGAGTAAAGCTGTCAGAGGGCATATTTTAATTTGCCGTTTTGGTACTTGGTCCACTCTTGGGACGATAGGGCAGTGTGTGGAGAATTGACCCGATCAACAAATTGTGGAACACATACTTTATATATTTCAATATTTACTTTTGTTTTTCTTATGTTGGAATTTGATGTTACTCGATTTTAACTTTTCCAATGTTGAATTTTGAATGCATTCTATAATGATTAGTTTTTTTAAAATAATAATAGGGTGGTTGCCTCTCACCCAGTCGGCCCGGCTTCGATCCAAAACGTTCCCGGTGGTATTTTTCGAGAAGAGATTTGTCTGATCATGCCTTCCGTTGGAAGGGGAAGTAAATGTTGGCCCCGGTCTAACCTAGATGTTAGGTCGTTAGCTCAGTCCAGGTGAAGGAGTCGTCTTCCTGGGTCCTGGCTCGGTGGAGTCGCTGGTATACCTATAGGCAGTTGGACTCACAATCCAAAGGTCGTCAGTTCGAATCCCGGGGTTAAAAAAGAAAATTTCCATTAATTAAATTTATTTTAATTTAGTTTTGCTTAATATTTATATACCATATCTCTGATATCATTTAGTTAAAAAAGTTCAAATTTAATTGGCAAGCTTTTTTTAAGCCTATTTTCCTAAACACAACATTTAAAATAAATCAAAAAGGTATGATAAAATTTAGTGAAACGAAATTTGGATTCAAATTTTCGTTACAAAAAAAACACAATTTGCATTGTTTTGCATAAGGCTACCAACTGTACGGATTTTTTCCTTACTGTACGGATTTTCGACCTTCTCCGCGGATTTTTAACAGGCCGGAATTTTAGTACGGAATTTTTTGCATAATACGGATCTTTACGGAATTTTAACAACTTTTTTAAAAATTTCATTGCTTTTTTGATTGGGCCAAAGCTTTCTCTAATTAGATATTTTTATTTAACTGTCAGTTTGATTTTAAAGGGATAACTTGCATAACTTTCCGGGTTATCCTCAGTTCAAACGTGATTGTCAATGATTGTTCTTTTCAAAATCCTTACAAAACATATTTATTAAATAAAAGATCAAATTTTGGCTTGTGAAAACCTTGTATTGTGCTTGTATTTACAGGACCTCTAGAAATGTTTTCGTGAAAACACTAACAACGATATTATTCGTAAAAGCAAACTTGACATTTCGTAAACTTTTAAACGTTTAACAAAAATATTTTTATTCCCAAATTCTAAACTTATCTAAATAATTTCTTGACAGTTTTTGTTATACCATGGTGTCATATCGGTAAAGTATACGGATTTTGGATCAGTAAGAGTTGGTAGCCTTAGTTTTGCACCTTTACTCAAATATTATACAAAATTTTTTAAATTATTTAAAACACAGAAAACAATTGATAAGTGTGCAGTTTATGTTTAATAGTTTCCAATTCGTTATTCTTCAAACATCTTTAAACTATTTTTTGATTACTGATTTATAAAAAAAACTATTTTAATCAAGTTCCTCAAAAAAGTAAAGTAAACATACAAACAGTAAAAACTGAAAATAAAATCCATGTGTTTTCATATATTTAACATTTTTACGAAATAGATAATTTGGTTTTCTTGCAAAATTTTTCAGTTTGATAATTGATTCTGAAACGATCAATAAAGAAATCATAAGAATTAAATTTAAACATATAGAACAGCGATTCTCAACGGGGGTACCGGGCCTACTTGATTTACATGGCAGGGGGTACCGGCCTAGAAGAAGGTTGAGAATAGCTGATATAGAATATTTGAATATGAACAAGTAAACAATTAGTATTTTGTTGACAAATACTTGTAGTTTTCTTTAAAAAAATAACATTAAAAAATTAAAAATTTGTGAACACTCTTTTTTGACTTTGATAACGTGTATCTCAAAATTTCTTTTTTTTCAATATGGGTATCAAATGATTGGATTTTTTTATCCGTTTCGGATGTTTACAATTTTTTTTGAAAATACTAAAAAATTCACAAAACTACGTATTTTTGAAAAAATACTCAAATTTTCAAATACTCAAATGATCGAGATTTTTCATACATTCCGAAAGTTACAACACATTTTTTAGAAAATATTCAAATTTTTCACAAAACTGCATATTTTGTATGGGTATCAAATGATCGAAATATTTTAATAAATTTTGATAGCTACCACTTTTTTTAATACTCAAAATTTTCACAAAACTACGTATTTTCTTTAAAATACTCAAAATTCCAATGTTTCCCAATTTATTTCATTCGAAATGTTTGAAAAAAATCCGATCATTTGTTACCCAACTGAAATTTTGAGTGTTTTTTTCAAAAATACGTAGTTTTGTGTAATTTTGAGTTTTTTTTCAAAAAAGGTTGTGACTCCGACTCCAGCTTTCAAAAAATGGTTGGCTCCGACTCCGACTCCGACTCCACATATTTTTAAATATTTCAAAGTTAGTTTAATATTATTTCGAAAACATTGATAAAAAGGATTACTTAAAAACTCTTCAAGTGGAAAAATCCGGAAAAAAGTTTTTAGTTTTACAAGTTATAGACGTTATTGAAACAGAAATAAAAAAAAACACCAGTTTTGAAGGCATTTTCAGAAGAAAAGTGTGTTAAGTAAATTTGGATTTATTTACTTAACTTCTAATTTTCATTATATTGATTCATAGCTAAAATATTAAAATGTTATTTTTTTATGACCATCAAAAGAAAGCTGGCCTTAATGATTGATTTAACAAAAACAGTATGTAAAAAAAGTATTTACACCCCTTGGGCACTATGCACATTTTGGGATGAAACTTTAAAAAAATTTAAAGTTTGACAGAAACCTAGTATTACGTTTTGTTCAAAAACGCATGCCAAACATTTTGCTACAAAAAGCTCATGAAAAGATGATTTCTATAAAAAGTTATATAACAAAAACTATAACGAAAATAAAAAAGGTGCAAAAAAAGTTTGTACACCTTTCGAAAAATTAACATAAATAATGTTATTTGTTGACAAATCACCATAAATCCAGTCTCCCAACTCAAAATAGGCATCTTTGACTGATTAAAAAAATAATTTGGATTGAATACAAAGTTTACTAACTACTTAGTATAAAAGTTTATATAACTCTGGAAATCCTTCATAAAACTTATCTAAATTTAGTTTTGCAAACTTTTAATTCAACTATAGACTATATTACTATAGAATTGCTAAATAAACATTTTGGAGTGGGTATAACACCTTTTTGGGTGTATTTGTATCGATAGAATATATTTTTCGTTGGAATTTCGTACCAACCCGGAATTACGTCGTCGGAAAATCCGCCGGCATCCGAACCGGTCCACGATTCACAAGTCAACCTATGTGGCATCAGAAAGGGCATAAAATTTCCGATCTTTTGATACCCATACATCCAGGTTTTCTATAAAACCCACGTTTTTAAATACCTGGGCAAAAAGTAAGTTTGATCCACGAGAACAAAAATTACGAAATTCCATACATTTTTGGTAGGTTGCTCAAACGAAACCATAACAACGTTTTTACCTAGGTATTTAAAAACGTAGGTTTTATAGAAAACCTGGATGTATGGGTATCAAAAGATCGGAAATTTTATGCCCTTTCTGATGCCACATAGGTTGACTTGTGAATCGTGGACCGGTTCGGATGCCGGCGGATTTTCCGACGACGTAATTCCGGGTTGGTACGAAATTCCAACGAAAAATATATTCTATCGATACAAATACCCCCAAAAAGGTGTTATACCCACTCCAAAATGTTTATTTAGCAATTCTATAGTAATATAGTCTATAGTTGAATTAAAAGTTTGCAAAACTAAGTTTAGATAAGTTTTATGTAGAATTTCCAGAGTTATATAAACTTTTATACTAAGTAGTTAGTATTGTTTGTATTCAATCCAAATTATTTTTTTAATCAGTCAAGGATGCCTATATGGAGTTGGGAGACTGGATTTATGGTGATTTGTTAACAAATAACATTATTTATGTTAATTTTTCGAAAGGTGTACAAACTTTTTTTGCACCTTTTTTTATTTTCGTAATAGTATTTGTTATATAACTTTTTATAGAAATCATCTTTTCATGAGCTTTTTGTAGCAAAATGTTTGGCATGAGTTTCTGAACAAAACGTAGTACTAGGTTTCTGTCAAACTTTAATTTTTTATATGTTTCATCACAAAATGTGCATAGTGCCCAAGGGGTGTAAATACTTTTTTTACATACTGTAATTTCAATTTGCTCACATTTAATTTGACATTTATAAGAAGCACAGTGACTATCATAGTCACCTTGTATTTATAAATAACAATTTTAAACGTAACTATTTTTTAAGCTCCATTGAAATTTTTCAGACGTACATGGACATCACGCCAAGGCTAAAGAATCAATGTATCTTAAAAAAATCTTCGTGGTAAGAACGCTTAAGGAGGCCATTTCAAATATCCGTGACTTAGAAAATAATTTACCTTAGAATTTTGGATTTATTTGAATTTTCAATTTTTTTTATATACTTAAAAGGAGGCGCGCGATACTTCTTGCATCTTCACCTAAAACGAAGCTTTATGAATGGTCGTGCGCCTCCATGAAAATATATGAAAAAACTTAGAATTGGATAAAGAACACAGAAAAAAATAATGTAAATTTGGAAGCTGTAATTTTGGAAGGTTGAATATTACTTCTTTTATGATGTAATTTTACCTCAATTTAGACTGAAAACCAGATTTAATCCCACCTGGGGTGAGATAGAGCCTTTCTTACAAAAGGAAGTTAACGGCAGTTGATTTTTTTTTTTCAAAGAAATAGCAAAATAAAGAATGGTCCATTCATAATACAATTCTAAACTCAACCTTATTTTTTCACATAACTTATAAAGCGCTGGTTTTTGCCCCATTTGCCATGGCCAGTTGTAAGCTGTGCTCGCACACAAGCATTTTCGATTTTTAAAATCAGAACAAATTATTTTTGAGGCAGAGAATTAGCTCACAATTTGCGATGTTCGTAATGTTTTCTGCATATCGCTAAATTGTTCGTATTCTCTGAGTGTTTATTTGCACTTTTCAAAATATTAAAAATTAACGAGAAAACAAAATAATTCCGTCTTGCTCCAATGCGTTAAAGTGGTTACAAAATGACTGGCAGAAAGTGTTTCAACACCCGAGAATTTGCCGTGTTGTAAACAACGATGTAACGGTAAAGCCGCATAAATGTTCTTGAAAGCTTTGAAACGCCTACTGTAATTCACTAAACTGTCATTTAGGCGTTAGGCAAAATTGAGAGCTTTCAATAAGCAAGCATTTAGGCGTTTTTGGGATTGGGAAGCATACAACGACTGAGCGCTCGGTGGGACTTCACTACGACAAACGCAAACGTACCGAATAAACAACCTTGGTGCGCTGGTACGATGAACAAAAATACTAATACACAAAAAGGCTAGTACCGAAGCTAGAAAACCAAACCCGCGATGTGCGTTGTCACTGGCACATGGGAAGCTTAGACGTTTCCCAGAAATTCGTTCGCTCAGAGTTCGATCAGAGAATGAGCAAAACAAAAAAGAAAGGCAAAAGAATGAGCATGAGGCTTCAGAACAGATAGCTGCTTGCGTCTAGTTTGCGTTCACTGAAGCTTAGCACAGAAAATAATGATAGGCGATGTGTGACAACCGAGCAATCGATAAAGCAACTTGCACTAAAAGGGGGTAACCTAGTATCAAAACTACTATACGCGCCAGCATCACGCGCCAGCATTGCTCGAGTCTGCATGTGAAGCTCAACTTGACAACTTGTCGACGAAGCGACGAAAGTCGATCGTCCATGATTTTTGGCAGATTTTTCGAATGAATATTTCTCGAGAAATGATTTGGGAACGAAGCTTAATTTGGCGTCGGAGCCAAAAGCAAACCCTATACCTTTCTTTAGTAAGAAAGGCAAAAATGGAAATTTTCTAAAATCTGAACGGTAAATCCGAATGAGGTCAAATTTGTTTCAGAACATCGAGTATGGTCTAGATTATGATGTGGAGAAAAAAAATTAGATAAAATGCCAAAGGAATAGTTTTGGCATTTGGTGAAAATTGGCTTTTACCTTTTTTAGGGGTTTTTCCCCCTCACAGTGAATTAGTCCACAAGCTGTAAATCAAGAACCACATTACCGACATGGATGAAAATTTGGGAGGATGTAGGGCTGGAAAAATGCAATTTTTTGGATAAATAAACGATTTCAATACTTCAATTTTCGACCGAATTTTCATTTGAAAACCGCCTGATTTGGTGAAAACACACTCCGAGTCCCCATAAAAAATGGATAAATTCAAATTTGGTATGGAACTGGTTCAGGTTCAGCACATCCCCTTTCAAATGCGCCCAAGAGAGCTCAAATCCATAATGTGGGCTCTGAGAAACCCCCTACCACAAAATTGAGCACTTTTTTACCACACACGGACGTCACGCGTGCTCTACAGTAAATTAAGCGCCAAAATTCGGATATTGGAGGTAGACCAATTCTGTCATTGTCAATCGATCGGGCGTCGAAAATCGATCGTCCATGATTTTTGGCAGATTTTTCGAATGAATATTTCTCGAGAAATGATTTGGGAACGAAGCTTGATTTGGCGTCGGAGCCAAAAGCAAACCCTATACCTTTCTTTAGTAAGAAAGGCAAAAATGGAAATTTTCTAAAATCTGAACGGTAAATCCGAATGAGGTCAAATTTGTTTCAGAACATCGAGTATGGTCTAGATTATGATGTGGAGAAAAAAAATTAGATAAAATGCCAAAGGAATAGTTTTGGCATTTGGTGAAAATTGGCTTTTAACTTTTTTAGGGGTTTTTCCCCCTCACAGTGAATTAGTCCACAAGCTGTAAATCAAGAACCACATTACCGACATGGATGAAAATTTGGGAGGATGTAGGGCTGGAAAAATGCAATTTTTTGGATAAATAAACGATTTCAATACTTCAATTTTCGACCGAATTTTCATTTGAAAACCGCCTGATTTGGTGAAAACACACTCCGAGTCCCCATAAAAAATGGATAAATTCAAATTTGGTATGGAACTGGTTCAGGTTCAGCACATCCCCTTTCAAATGCGCCCAAGAGAGCTCAAATCCATAATGTAGGCTCTGAGAAACCCCCTACCACAAAATTGAGCACTTTTTTACCACACACGGACGTCACGCGTGCTCTACAGTAAATTAAGCGCCAAAATTCGGATATTGGAGGTAGACCAATTCTGTCATTGTCAATCGATCGGGCGTCGAAAATCGATCGTCCATGATTTTTGGCAGATTTTTCGAATGAATATTTCTCGAGAAATGATTTGGGAACGAAGCTTGATTTGGCGTCGGAGCCAAAAGCAAACCCTATACCTTTCTTTAGTAAGAAAGGCAAAAATGGAAATTTTCTAAAATCTGAACGGTAAATCCGAATGAGGTCAAATTTGTTTCAGAACATCGAGTATGGTCTAGATTATGATGTGGAGAAAAAAAATTAGATAAAATGCCAAAGGAATAGTTTTGGCATTTGGTGAAAATTGGCTTTTACCTTTTTTAGGGGTTTTTCCCCCTCACAGTGAATTAGTCCACAAGCTGTAAATCAAGAACCACATTACCGACATGGATGAAAATTTGGGAGGATGTAGGGCTGGAAAAATGCAATTTTTTGGATAAATAAACGATTTCAATACTTCAATTTTCGACCGAATTTTCATTTGAAAACCGCCTGATTTGGTGAAAACACACTCCGAGTCCCCATAAAAAATGGATAAATTCAAATTTGGTATGGAACTGGTTCAGGTTCAGCACATCCCCTTTCAAATGCGCCCAAGAGAGCTCAAATCCATAATGTAGGCTCTGAGAAACCCCCTACCACAAAATTGAGCACTTTTTTACCACACACGGACGTCACGCGTGCTCTACAGTAAATTAAGCGCCAAAATTCGGATATTGGAGGTAGACCAATTCTGTCGTTGTCAATCGATCGGGCGTTGAAAATCGATCGTCCATGATTTTTGGCAGATTTTTCGAATGAATATTTCTCGAGAAATGATTTGGGAACGAAGCTTGATTTGGCGTCGGAGCCAAAAGCAAACCCTATACCTTTCTTTAGTAAGAAAGGCAAAAAGTTACATTACACCAGAAAAGTGGTAAAATTACACATTTTCAGAGGTAAAATTACACCTTTTTTTCTGACATAAAAAATAAAAGATGTACCCCTTCCCAGATGAAATATTACCATGATTTTTTTTCTGTTAACAAAAATCCACAGGATACATATTTTCTAGGTCACGGATATTTTTTTAATCTTGAAATCCTGTCCTATCCTGAAATCTTGAGATTTATTCAACGATAATTTGCAACAATATCAAAATAGTTTGCCTAAGGATCAACATTCTCAGACACTTTTATTTTTTTGTACAAAGTTATAAACAAAATGCGCATGTAGAGTTCCAAGTAATAGATTGTTATAATCGTTGAATATTTGTTGGAAGAGTTATCCTGTCAGTGATTTTTTTTTGTTTTCGATTTCTATAAATAGTGATTATTATGTATATTTTTTGATGTACCTCGTAACTTTTTTCCTGAACATTAATTTACTGAAAACCACCATGTCATTCGCTATCGGGGTATAAGATGACTGTGTGTGTACTTTTCTCAGAAAGAACTAGATTAAATTTTGTCAAATTTGAGTTTAAAGAGTTTATAAATATTGGCAAAAGGAGGCAGTCAAAAATCAATTATTTTTTTCTGACTACAAAACCAATATTTTTTATTTTGTGTTATGATGATGCTACATACTTGGGTAAGAGCTGATTAACAGGTTATCATTTAGTGATCTCTAAAAAAATAAAAATGGCAATGTAGCGCATGCATCTTGAAAAAAAAATTAAAAATATAAGAAGTTTTGTAAATAAATCTGTTTTATAGCAAATACTTACAAATAAAAAATAAACATAATTTTTGTTGAATTTAAGATAACTCCGACTCCGACTCCAACTCCGGGTAATCAGAAATTTTCGGCTCCGACTCCGACTCCTACTCCAGCTAATAAAATTTAGCCGACTCCAGCTCCGACTCCGACTCCAGCTGTTCGAGTTTTTACGACTCCGACTCCGGCTCCAGGCTTCCAAAAAAGACCCGACTCCATCGACTCTGGCTCCGACTCCGACTCCGACCCTACAGCCCTGATGAGTATGGTGCATTTGCACTATAAACGTGAAAATATTCCTTCGTGGTTCTTCGATTCGGTAGCTTTTTGAAAAAAAGATTTGTGATTTTCACTGTGAGT
Source organism: Culex pipiens pallens (assembly GCF_016801865.2). Classification (NCBI taxonomy): domain Eukaryota; kingdom Metazoa; phylum Arthropoda; class Insecta; order Diptera; family Culicidae; genus Culex; species Culex pipiens. The sequence continues at coordinate 44,785,153 of NC_068937.1, read as the reverse complement.
GAATCTGCATTTTCAGTTGTTAAAACCATGATTCAAACTATTTTGTCTTAAACTCTTCATTTATCCATTTCTAGAAATTAAAAAAAACGAAGTATTGTTTTTTAGAGAGCACATTTCCTACTAACTTTTTTAAATCGAATAAAACTCGGATAAAAAGTCTCAAAGATCTCCGAAAACAATGAACTTAAACTTTCTCGAAAATTCTATAATCCTTTCCGACTCGGGCTCGGCAGCTTTCACAATTGCGCCACCCTTTCCCACCCTTTCCCACCCTTTAAAACTAAAGGACATTTTACGGAACGGAACGTCTGCTTCCCAGTCAACCCGACAAACGGCGTCACTGCCAAACGAAGAAACTGTCGACTCAGAGGAAACACAGACAGGCAGGGGAGCACGAGACCTTCACGATAATTTCGAGAAAGGAACACAGGATCGGAGTGACGATGGTTGAACCGGTGCCAAATCCAGTGGCAGCAACTTCCTGCCGTGGACCGACGAGCATAAGCTCAGGTGCATTCTGTCAAGCGTGACATTGTTGGGGGCTGGGTTCGGGTCCTCCATGGCAGCAACCCAGTAACTGGATTCATGGGCACTAGCTCACTTCAGAAAGGGGGAAATTGGGGTATTGATATGTTATGGGATGTTTCGACCTCTTTTGTTTTTTTTTTTGCAAAATTTTATTAAATTTAATCCACAATGATTAAAATCTATAAGATCCGCTTGACCCCTCCTCCCCAACCAGTTAACGGTTCCCTTTGATTACGTTCCCCAGAAATGTCCCGAGACTCGTCGGGATCCTGCTCGTGCTGGTAATCTTGTACTTTAATTTCGGAACTGGAGCTGTGTGTTTTGAAGCTCAACTTGCAATTATGGGGTGAGCTTTACTGCTAGGCTGCGACAAGCGGCTGGCAAGGGTTCAGCGTAATGCAATCGCCCACCCCGAAAGTGGAATTAGTTGCTCCTGAATTCTCAGACACAGGTCGTCTGAGTGGGGGGAGGTTTTTTCGAGGGCCCCGCAGTGAATGATGATGAGCTGCTGCTGCTGCTGCTGCTGCAGTGGAGAGACTCGACGGAAGATTTGTGTGTTTTTAGGCCAGATGAAGTTTTGATAAAGTATGACAGGAGCCTGTCATGTTCAGGAGCTGAAAAGGTGAACCCAGGCAGCTGCTGCCTGGAGGGGCCAGCACTTGTGCTGATGAGAACGCTGCGCTGCGGTGGACAGTTTGGGGATTTTCAGACTGACGGTGAACGGATGGATGTATTTAACCCACTGAATTCGGTTGAAAATAGATTTTGGTGCAGGGTATGGTTTAAACCACTGCTGTTCTGCATTAAAGTAGTTTTTGCAAAAAGCAGCTCTGAGAACAATTTAAGGAGATATCGTAAATTTATCCAACGAGATTTATCGAGTTTAATAAATACGACAATCACAGAAAAAAACATGTTTTGCATTTTTTTGAAATTCTCAAAACCAGCTTTTAACCTTATTTGAACAAACCCCACACAAAAAGAAATTAAAGATCATCCAATGATTGTACATCTAGACGATTATTAACATCAAAAAAGCACAGGGTCTCGAAACTTGAAAAAAAAAACAAATAGTAAACTACCGGAACCATGTTGAATAAAACCTCTTTAAATGGAAAAAAAACCTTAAAAAAAAAACATTCTCAGTGAAACTTTTGTTTCCCCGCTTAAAGGTTATTTGCTGTCAAAATTCGTAATTGCCCCCTTGGACCTTGACTAGAGTCACCATAAATAAAAAAATACTAACCTAATGACGTAAAATGACTAAAAATAAATTATAACAATGCCGGCCCCTTTTCAAGGTAAACATCACAAGCTTTTTAGAGTAGTGTGTCCCAAAAGGAGGCGATGTAGCGGAAACCTTTGAGCTTGCCCGGAATAAAAAATATTGCATATATTAATACATATGTTTTTTTTTTCTAAGCAAAAAAGCAATTTCCATAAAAATCTTAAAAAATGTGATTTTGTTGTACTGAAGGCGGTTAATTTAAAATACATTTCTACGTTATGGCGCTTACGTCACATGGAAGTATAGATTGTGCTTGCAAATATAAATTGTATTTATAAATCAATGCAAAAGATTTGGGTATATATAAAATGCTGAAACAGTTGTGTAAGTGTTAAAATTCAGTTTTCATAGGAAATTTTGAAAATGCGCCATTTTTATTTTACTTAAATGGCTGTATCTTAGCTCTGAAGTGACGAAAACTAATTGTTTAAAAAAGAAAAATTGTTCAGAAAATTGTTACCTATATAAGCCAAAATTTTTTATAATGAATTTTTGAAAGAAATTTGTAAAAAAAATCAGGAAAAAACTTCATTTTTCCAACTTTGACATGCTGCCAATGAAAAATTACGACTTCATGGACCAATATAAATACAGAACATTATTGGTAGGGCTCCTAACTATGAAATACGGGGCATTTTGAACATTTTTTCAAGGTTTTATAACAAAATATTTTGATTTTTGGAAATTTTTCGCTGTATGAAAACATTGTTCCTGAGGCAAAAACCTATCGAAATCCGGGTGAGCATGAAGGTTTCCGCCACATGGCCTTTTTTTGGGACACACTAATTGATATATTTGAAGAAATCCATAATTTGTTGTGTAAAACTTTGACTGTAATGGTTTAAATTTTGCAATGTGAATTTGCCAATGTTTTAATAAACGTTATTAGAAAAATGCAAATTAAATTTTAAGTTTAATATTCCCGCTAAACCCCTTTAAATTTACCCGAAAAAATCAGGAGGCTATTAAATGGTTTGAACATAAAAAAACATATAAAATCAAATGATAACTATTCCAGAAATGTTTTGTTTAATGATTAATCAAAAATACGCTTTTTTATCTTCCTACAAATTTTGAGTGTTGGGACCAAAGAATGATGTTTTGTAAATTTGGAACGCTGGCATATCTGTTATAATATACAAAGCACTTCATGATACTCTTGTTTTTTTTTTTTAAATTGAGTTTGAAATTTAAAATGCAGAGTATTATATTTTTTTACTTTTTTTCCTTTCGATTTTGATCAGAGCTGAGGAACAAAACCTTAAACAAGGCATCTTTAATTTTAATTTAATCTTTAATTATCTTTAATTTTGTATTTTTTTTATTTGTATGAAACTTTTTAAATGTATTCCCCTCGACCAAGAAGCATTTGGCATCAATGTTTTATTTTTCCAAAGAAGTCTCAATACAAACTTGTAAGCTGTCCATACAAAAGTTCTATGAAAACATTTGAAAATCCATATCTTTACAAAGGCCTTTCAAATCGATTTGTTTTCTTTGGCGAAGTGATAAGTTATAATACAGACAATATTGTCAAACTTCACCCTTTTTTGTTTTGTTCAGTGGACAAAAGGATCATTTTTTATTCAAAAAAATCAAGTTTATGTGAAATTTTCTCATCGACAAATACGACTTACAATTCCATTCAAAAAGTGTTTTCGGAAATGCGAAAAATGTTGTAAGTAATTTATTGCAAAACTTGATTTTTCAGCACTCGTCGTATTTATCCAATTCGGTAAACCTCGTTGGATAAACGTATGACTCGTGCTGAAAAAATCTTCTTTTTGCAACTTGTTGCATAAACTACTATTACAGCAGTCCAGATGCTTTGTAATAATTGATTTTTAAAATATTTAAACATATTTGCGATATAGTACATCGAAAATTTACAAAAAAAATCAAATATTTTTAAACGTGCCCAAACAAGATAAGTTGATTAAACTTCGACTTGTGTGTGTGTGTGTGTGCAACCAACCAAACGGGACCACGCGGTCGCTTCTTACAAATTGAGTTGTTTCCATGTATTTTAGATTTTAAATCCTATACATGTTAATAACTCGCATAGGCATTTGGTAGGTGTTAGCTCTGCCGAGCTAATATGCCGAGCATGTTTTTAAATGAATCAAGATTAACATTTCAAATAGGTGTAATATTGAATGCTTTGCCCTTTTCAAAATGTTAGTTTTGATACCAAATATTTTTTTCAAAGTATCATATTAAGCTTCGACTTCCATTTGATTTGTGATCATAAAATTTCACAAATGTTAATTTTTTAACATTGAAATTTGGACCATTAGTTGCTGAGATATTGGCTTTTGAAAATTAACCTGGCCATGGTCTTCGTTTTCTACATACACGAATGGTATTCCGGGTCTATAGGACCCAGAAATGTTTTCGGCTGCCAAAATTCGAGATTGTAACCGATTTTGGATGTCTTGGCCGCAAATGAAAGGCTAGGATGTCTACTTTCTGAATCCGACCGGCAGAACCGGTTTTGGACACCGTGGCCACCGGGAACCTGCTTTAACCGAAAAAAGTCCTTTTTGAGGCCCCTACTTTGAGGACCTGTATCTCCGAAACGATTGCACATAACAGGTTGCTTCCGGTTGCATTCGACAGATAATAACCTGAATTTTAAGCCCCAGAAAAAATAATTGGTCCATAGTGGCCACCGGTTCCGGTAACCCGGAACTTCCGGAAAACTTGATTTTTGCAGTTTTTGACATAAAACCGTCACACGGACCAGTCTTTTGAAACGGATTATTTTGCAAACCATTGCAAAAGGATACTACATACTACCTCTGACTGTTTGGTATCGGTTCTGGCCAACTGTGGCCAATCCGGAACCGGTTCCAGGGTACCACTAAAACGGTTCCAATAATTGTCACGCTAGAAACCCGTCATGTTGCATATCAAACTTCATGAAATTGAAAGTTATGACCATCTGAGGTCATGCCGATGTCCTCTGACCCATCCTGGTCACTCCGGAACCGGTTACCGGTGGCCACTGGGGGACACTATCGGAATATGCAATGAACCCTATCATCCGACGTATCAAATTTCATGAAATTGAAAGTTATGACCATCTGAGCTCATGCCGATGTCCCTTGACCCAACCTGGTCACTTCGGAACCGGTTACCGGTGGCCACTGGGGGACACTATCGGAATATGCAATGAACCCTATCATCCGACGTATCAAACTTCATAAAATTGAAAGTTATGACCATCTGAGGTCATGCCGATGTCCCCTGACCCAACCTGGTCACTCCGGAACCGGTTACCGGTGGCCACTGGGGGACACTATCGGAATATGCAATGAAACCTATCATACGACGTATCAAACTTCATGAAATTGAAAGTTATGACCATCTGAGGTCATGTCTATGTCCCCTGACCCAACCTGGTCCACTCCGGAACCGGTTACCGGTGGCCACTGGGGGACACTATCGGAATATGCAATGAATCCTATCATCCGACGTATCAAACTTCATGAAATTGAAAGTTATGATCATCTGAGGTCATGCCGATGTCCTCTGACCCATCCTGGTCACTCCGGAACCGGTCACCGGTGGCCACTGGGGGACACTATCGGAATATGCAATGAATCCTATCATCCGACGTATCAAACTTCATGAAATTGCAAGTTATGACTATCTAGGATCAAGACAATGTCCTCTGACCCAACCTGGTCACTCCAGAACCGGTTACCCGTGGCCACTTGGTGACACTCTCTGATTATGTAATAAACCCTTTCATCCGACGTATCAAACATCATGAAATTGAACATTCTTACCATCTGAGGTCATGCTAACGTCCTTTGAACTTATCTGGTCACTTCGGAATCGGTTTCCGATGGCCACTTGGGGACACTTGTGGAATATGCTAGAAACCCTATCATCCGATATATCAAACTTCATAAAATTGAAAACTATTGCTATCCCAGGTTATGCCAACATCTGTATCCTTCTATATCGCAATAAAATGCATGAGGACAGTTTACATGTAGGTTCTGATACACAGCAAAAAATAGGTGAATTTTGGAATGTTGAAAATTCGGATAACCACTTTTTTTAGTAATTTAACCGAAAAAATGTGTAAAAATGTGAACCTAATGAAAATTCACCAGAAACTGATGAAAAATCACCAATTCCTCATGTAATATTACACATATTTTTGACACAAAATCTTTCACCATTTTCTCATTACTATAGTTTGTAATCTGGCTATCAATATCAAACTTTTTTTTTCACAATGGGCAATTGTGTTAAGCTCACTGCGACCACCTAAGAAGGCTATCTTTTGTGATGTACCCTGGATTCTGTCCATACTACAAATTACTCGTATCCGTGGGATCGGTAGACGAGGGGTTATTTTGCAGATATGGTTTATCCATTTATCCGGCAGAGTAAATGTGCCGAGCTTTCTAGCTCAGTTAAACAAAAACGACAGAAGTTGTTAGGCCCCATGCCGATTTTGTGCAGGTGATATCTATCAGGACAATGTCCTGTTAGAAGCCCTGCGAGTATTCGTAGTTCCCTATGGTTTAAACCAAGAAGTTTCTTGGTAATTGAAGGACTTGGAGTGATGAAAGTTTACGCTTGTCTCAATCCACGCATCTCGCCCCAGATTGAAGCGATTTGCGATTGTCCTCAATTCGTCACTTGTGTGCTATCTTGTGACACGTCTGCTGTAAAAAGATAGGAGATAGATAGCACACAAGCGGCGAATTAGTTATTTCTTGCTTCACGGCACTTTTTGAGATTCCAAGGAACGGCTCGGGATCCACAAATATGTTTGATAAGCCTTGTCTGGCAAGTTCATCAGCCATTTCAATGCCTTCAATGCCGCAGTGCCCTGGTACCCAAAACAACATGACTCTGTTATGCCGAGTAGCAAGTTCCAAACATGTTTGGATTCGCATTTAGAGGATTTTCGCCAATAGTGCAGTTTAGCTATCCGAGAAAATACCGATTTTTGCGTGTCTATAATATCTAAAATATCAAAATCAAAGGTTAGATGAAAGAGTTTCTGCATCCAAATCTCGGCAACACTCGGTTTGAGAGAAAGACGGCCTCATGAAGTTTGATATGTCGGACGATAGAGTTTCTATTCCGCATATTCCACAAGTGTACACCAGTGGCCACCGGTAACCGATTCCAAAAGCCAGATAGAGTTAGGGGATGTTAGCGTAATTACCTTAGATGTAATATTGTTTAATTTCATGTTGTTCGATATGCCGTCATTGCATATTACGATAATGTTCCCCGAAACCCACTGGTAACCGGTCCCGGAGTGGCCCTCAGTGGCCATAGGTAACCGGTTCCAAATTGATCAGGTAAGGTTAGTTGAAGTCGGGATAACCATGGATAGTAATAATTTTCAATTCTATGAAGTTTGATATTTCTGATGATAGGGTTCCTAGCATATTCCACAAGTGTCCCCAAGTGGCCATCGGAAACCGATTCCGAAGTGACCAGATAAGTTCAAAGAACGTTAGCATGACCTCAGATGGTCATAACTTTCAATTTCATGAAGTTTGATACGTTGGGTGATAGGGTTTATTACATACTCAGAGAGTGTCACCAAGTGGCCACCGGTAACCGATTCTGGAGTGACCAGATAAGTTCAAAGGACGTTAGCATGACCTCAGATGGTAAGAATGTTCAATTTCATGAAGTTTGATACGTCGGATGATAGGGTTCATTGCATATTCCGATAGTGTCCCCAAGTGGCCACCGGGGACCGGTTCCGGAGTGATCAGGTTAGGTCATAAGACATCGGCATGACCTCAGATGGTCATAACTTGCAATTTCATGAAGTTTGATACGTCGGATGATAGGATTCATTGCATATTCCGATAGTGTCCCCCAGTGGCCACCGGTAACCGGTTCCGGAGTGACCAGGATGGGTCAGAGGACATCGGCATGACCTCAGATGATCATAACTTTCAATTTCATGAAGTTTGATACGTCGGATGATAGGATTCATTGCATATTCCGATAGTGTCCCCCAGTGGCCACCGGTAACCGGTTCCGGAGTGACCAGATAATTTCAAAGAACGTTAGCATGACCTCAGATGGTCATAACTTTCAATTTCATGAAGTTTGATACGTCGTATGATAGGATTCATTGCATATTCCGATAGTGTCCCCCAGTGGCCACCGGTAACCGGTTCCGGAGTGACCAGGTTGGGTCAGAGGACATCGGCATGACCTCAGATGATCAAAACATTCAATTTCATGAAGTTTGATACGTCGGATGATAGGGTTCATTGCATATTCCGATAGTGTCCCCCAGTGGCCACCGGTAACCGGTTCCGGAGTGACCAGGATGGGTCAGAGGACATCGGCATGACCTCAGATGATCATAACTTTCAATTTCATGAAGTTTGATACGTCGGATGATAGGATTCATTGCATATTCCTATAGTGTCCCCCAGTGGCCACCGGTAACCGGTTCCGGAGTGACCAGGTTGGGTCAGGGGACATCGGCATGACCTCAGATGGTCATAACTTTCAATTTCATGAAGTTTGATACGTCGTATGATAGGGTTCATTGCATATTCCGATAGTGTCCCCAAGTGGCCACCGGTAACCGGTTCCGCAGTGACCAGGTTGGGTCAGGGGACATCGGCATGACCTCAGAATGTCATAACTTGCAATTTCATGAAGTTTGATAAGTCGGATGATAGGATTCATTGCATATTCCGATAGTGTCCCCCAGTGGCCACCGGTAACCGGTTCCGGAGTGACCAGGATGGGTCAGAGGACATCGGCATGACCTCAGATGATCAAAACATTCAATTTCATGAAGTTTGATACGTCGGATGATAGGATTCATTGCATATTCCTATAGTGTCCCCCAGTGGCCACCGGTAACCGGTTCCGGAGTGACCAGGATGGGTCAGAGGACATCGGCATGACCTCAGATGGTCATAACATTCAATTTCATGAAGTTTGATACGTCGTATGATAGGGTTCATTGCATATTCCGATAGTGTCCCCCAGTGGCCACCGGTAACCGGTTCCGGAGTGACCAGGATGGGTCAGAGGACATCGGCATGACCTCAGATGGTCATAACATGCAATTTCATGAAGTTTGATTTGCAACATGACGGGTTTCTAGCGTGACAATAATTGGAACCGTTTTAGTGGTACCCTGGAACCGGTTCCGGATTGGCCACAGTTGGCCAGAACCGATACCAAACAGTCAGGGGTAGTATGTAGTATCCTTCTGCAATGGTTTGCAAAATAATCCGTTTCAAAAGACTGGTCCGTGTGACGGTTTTATGTCAAAAACTGCAAAAATCAAGTTTTCCGGAAGTTCCGGGTTACCGGAACCGGTGGCCACTATGGACCAATTATTTTTTCTGGGGCTTAAAATTCAGGTTATTATCTGTCGAATGCAACAGGAAGCAACCTGCTATGTGCAATCGTTTCGGAGATACAGTTCCTCAAAGTAGGGGCCTCAAAAGGGACTTTTTTCGGTTATAGCAGGTTCCCGGTGGCCACGGTGTCCAAAACCGGTTTTGCCGATCGGATTCAGAAAGTAGACATCCTAGCCTTTCATTTGCGGCCAAGACATCCAAAATCGGTTACAATCTTGAATTTTGGCAGCCGAAAACATTTCTGGGTCCTATAGACCCGGAATACCATTGGTGTCAGTTTTTTTTTGGTGGGCACTTCCGGTGGCCTCCGGAAGTTCATTTTTGGCCAGAATGTGTGTCTTAGTAAGATACACAAAGTCACAAAATTTCAGATCTCTAGGTGTTTTTGGTCAAAAGTTACAATTACTTTTATAGTGCTACTGGGTCCTATAGACCCGAAGACCATGCCCGGGTTAAGGAATGTTTGAATACATTTTATTGTTCCTTTTTATTTTATTAGCTGCATTTCAGCAACCAGTGGTCCAATCATTAATGTCCATTCTGAGCATTTCGAAACAAATATTTTTAGGAGTGGACAATAATTAACACTATTTCAAAAATCGAAAAACGAGAACAAATCATTTAAAATTGAAAATTAAGTGTCAAAATGTTGACAACAATGCATTTTATAAAAAAAGGTTCTTTTTGATTGCAAATTTGATTGTACATGGAAAACTGAAGTCAAAAATATTTATTTTTTCTAATCTTTTTTTAAATCATAACTTGGCAGCAACACTTTTCTCAAAACTCATCTAAAGCTCAAATGTTGCGGTTTTTGTCTCGCTAAATATATATTAAAAAAAATTTAAATCGGATTTTGGGAAGTTGATTTCTCATTTAATAAATTAAGATTAATACCTTGCCTAGGATACCAAATCGATCCGAAAATTCCTTCAAATGTTACAGATTTCGAATATTTATGTAAATTTTTTGTATAGACATGTACCGCGTGGAAGGTAAATTCTGCAACTGCAAACTTAAAAAAATCGTTATTTGTTAGTCGTTTTGAGTGGTGTGCCGAATCACGCAAAATTGCTCATTTTAATTTTCCATTTCAAACTGATTTCATTCACTTTCAATCATATGAAATTCCGATGAAAAAAATTGACCTTACTTTTCTTTTTGATAGAAACTTTCTTTCTCAAATCCGTTGAAAGCTAAAAATCACCATTCTCCTAATTCATTTAGAAACCACTGGAAAATGAAGCAAAGAAAAACTTCATCAAAACCTTATTAAAACGAGCAATAATGAAACGAAAACAAACCACCAGCCTCTATTCATATGACGTCCTCGACTACTGGCGGCTTAGCCTCGGCTTGATACCCCCGTTTTCATTAGCAAAATGCACAGCTGCACACTAGCCTGTCCCATTTTGAGGTCATGTCGAGGAATTTCAGGTGCTCACTTCTTAAATGATAGATTATGATGTTAGGAACAATGTTTTCTTAGACAAGAAAAAATAATAAAATACTTTCTCGCACCCCCTAGTCGATTTACTGAAAAAAGTCACTTTTTTGAACAAATTTTCTAAAATCGCTTGGAATCAACACAAAAACTGTTTCGATCAGGTGTGTATTATCTTCAAACGATAGGTTTTTGTCCATAGATTAAGATGCACTATCAATATTGGACCAAAATTTAAGTTTTTGGACTCTCCCAGGCGGATTTGTGTCGAAAAAATCGCATTTTTTCGAAACTTTTTTCAGAAATGTTCATTTAATTTAGGGTAGCCTATTTTTCCCAGTGAAACCAATACATGCAGCTTGTAGGAAATTTCATGGCGAACATTTTTCCCTCTGAGAAAATGCAATTTCGACACTCCAGAGCCGAGATATTTGAGTTTTAGTGAGGAAAAAAGTGCCAATTTTCAAAAAAATTCAGAATTCAGAAGCAAGGCCTACTAATTACACGATGTAGCAAGCATATGTCTCAAAGGTCAGGGTATGCTTTTTTATAGTAATTTTGGCCGCTGAATCCGAATCTGAAATCAAATTTCGTGTAAACAGTGATGTTTTGGAGCTACACCCTTATAGAATGTTATTTGCGTGTTTAAGAGGCAGTTTTTGTAAATATTGATCGGTTTGTTCTAGAGGTCGTATCGAGGTGCTCCGATTTGGATGAAACTTTCAGCGTTTGTTTGTTTATACATGAGATGAACTCATGCCAAATATGAGCCCTCTACAACAAAGGGAAGTGGGGTAAAAAACATAAAAAATCTTAAAATTAAATTGCTCGCATTTTAGTAAAACTTCATCAATTCCCACTCTCTTAGATGCATTCGAAAGGTCTTTTGAAGCACTTCAGAATGGGCCATAGACATCCAGGATTGGTTTAACTTTTTCTCATAGCTTTTGCAAATTACTGTTAAAATGTTATTTTTTTTAACCCTCAATATCTTTTTGCAACAGCCTCCAACACCCATACTCTTTTAGTTCGTTAGGGAATTTCATGGACTCTAAGCCTACGGTAATAACTTTTTGGCCAGTCACAGTTTTTCTCATAGTTTTTCGATTTTTCTATAACAAACATTTTACAACGTTAGTTATTGTCCTGTAGGCATCCATAGCGGCACTTTTTAGTCTCACTTTAGTCATATTTGAAATCCTCAGAAAATTCAAACTTCAATGCCCGTTTTACCCCACTTCCCTTTGTCGTAGAGGGCTCATATTTGGCATGAGTTCATCTCATGTATAGACAAACAAACGCTGAAAGTTCCATCCAAATCGGAGCACCTCGATACGACCTCTAAAGCAAACCGAGCAATATTTACAAAAACTGCCTCTTAAACACGCAAATAACATTCCAAAAGGGTGTAGCTCCACTGTTTACACGAAATTTGATTTCAGATTCGGATTCAGCGGCCAAAATTACTATAAAAAAGCATACCCTGACCTTTGAGACATATGCTTGCTACATCGTGTAATTAGTAGGCCTTGCTTCTGAATTCTGAAATTTTTTGAAAATTGGCACTTTTTTCCTCACTAAAACTCAAATATCTCGGCTCTGGAGTGTCGAAATTGCATTTTCTCAGAGGGAAAAATGTTCGCCATGAAATTTCCTACAAGCTGCATGTATTGGTTTCACTGGGAAAAATAGGCTACCCTAAATTAAATGAACATTTCTGAAAAAAGTTTCGAAAAAATGCGATTTTTTCGACACAAATCCGCCTGGGAGAGTCCAAAAACTTAAATTTTGGTCCAATATTGATAGTGCATCTTAATCTATGGACAAAAACCTATCGTTTGAAGATAATACACACCTGATCGAAACAGTTTTTGTGTTGATTCCAAGCGATTTTAGAAAATTTGTTCAAAAAAGTGACTTTTTTCAGTAAATCGACTAGGGGGTGCGAGAAAGTATTTTATTATTTTTTCTTGTCTAAGAAAACATTGTTCCTAACATCATAATCTATCATTTAAGAAGTGAGCACCTGAAATTCCTCGACATGACCTCAAAATGGGACAGGCTACTGCACACCCACCAGCGCACCTGGGAGCGACGACGAAAACCACCTCATAATTCGTAGCGCGGGCAAGTTTCACACATTTTTCTAATTTTTACAAAACCACCTCGCGCAAAGGTTGGCGCGCGGAAAACTCGCACGTTTTCCGGACTATTTTTTTCTGAACGTCTCTCTGTGGGGAGCATGTTCCTGCATGATGTGCTTCGGGAGGGGAAAATTTGCAGAAAAAATGCCATTCAAATTGCAGCTTCACATTAACCTTTGGCGCACTTTAGAACTGCGAAAAAACACAAATTTGTATATTTTTTCAGGAAAGTTTTTACCTCACTCAAAATTAAATTAAATTTGAGGTTAAGAAAATTTGAAAAAATATTAAGCAGTAAAGGGTTAAGCATCGTCAGGGGGCAGATAAATCCATCACAGAACAGAACTAAACATGGATAGGGTGGGGGGCAGCACCCTATCCATGTTTAGTTCTGTTCTGTGATGGCTTCAAATAGAGCAAGTAAAATGAATGAAGCAAAAAAAAGGGGAACGAACACGTTCCGAGTTCAAACCCCCATTCTCACCTGCCTTGGCTGATGGATGAGCGGCAGCAGGACGACGATGTAGGAAATGCTTCTAGGGAATAAACTAAGCTGCTAAAAACCTCTTTTTTTTTGCTGTTGCTTTAGCTCAACCCACCACTCCCATAAATTCAACCGCACGCAAAGTACTGGTGCAGCATAAGCAAACTATGCTTGCGGTTTTGGATTAGGGGACGCGTTTGTTACATGAGGTCAGAATTATCTAAAAATCTTGAAAGAATTTTGTATTGTGTTTTTTTCTCCAAAAATTGATCTCAATTGACAAAAATAATTTCTCATTTAATACTATTCGAGCATGTTTTAACCAATAAATAATACTTTCAACTTAATACTATCAATTTTCCCACAGTTCATCACGACCTCCTGCGCGCAAAACCTCTAGCAAACACCTTTCTTAGCAGTTTCACAGCGATGAACTTAGCATCCCGTACTACCAGCAGCAGCTTCATCCCCGGTAGCATCCAGCATCACTCCACGGAGATGAGCCCTTATTTAAATTCATCTCACATTCGTCGGATATAGCGAGCAGCCATTTGCTGGCATAATGATCATAATAATAATCACCAACGTAAGCAGCAGCAGCCGGGCTAAGCCCGCACAGGAAGCGTCCTCAATTTCCCAGAACCATTTCCAGCCCGTCAGCCAACGCCTCTTGTCCCCGACGTCGACGACGTGCGCCACGACCTGCCACGGAAATTCCACCTTGGAAAACACCCGCAACTATTTACCAGCGAATAAATTATTCAAGTGCTGCCACCAAAGGCAACAACTTTGAAGTACGGGAAAGGGGGTTGGGATGTAATTCTGGCTTGCTTTGAGCTTACTGGGATTTTAAAATCTATTTGAAGCTGATTTTCAAACCTCTGTGGTAATCTAACCTAACCTAACCTAACCTAACCTAACCTAACCTAACCTAACCTAACCTAACCTAACCTAACCTAACCTAACCTAACCTAACCTAACCTAATCTAACCTAACCTAACCTAACCTAACCTAACCTAACCTAACCTAACCTAACCTAACCTAACCTAACCTAACCTAACCTAACCTAACCTAAATCACAAATTAGAAATACTTCCCCTTGCAAATTTTCACAATTACTCCAGATCGCTACTCCTTGCAGCGAATTAAACTCCATAAATCAGTATTGCCCCCCAGCACCACCGTAAGTCTCCAAAATCCAGTTCGTCATGCCACCTTAAAACCTTAAAAAATTCCCATCGGAACGCCACTCTAGCTTCTGGTTCTTTTCCGGACTTGCTTTTCAGGCTCTTGGTCTTGGGCGGTTTTAAAAAGTTTTCCCACAACCAGCAATGCCACGGGAAATTTGGTATGCAGATGTATTATAGGCCGCCGCCGCCGCCACCGCACGAAATTGTGATGGAAAATTTCGCTTTTCTTGGGCGCGCATCCGGGTTGTGGGTGCCGCGCGAGAAAGTGACGCTTTTGCCCGGCTATAAAGTTCGGCGCAAAAGTTCGGAACAATACGGTGCGGTGGGGCGAAAGTTGTGCCCGGGGATTGTTTCTAGATTTTTGGTTCCGGAAGAAACAGGAGGAGAGATGATCCGGTTGGGATTGAGAACATTGCTGTGAGAATTTTGGTTGGCTTTAAGGATCATTTTAAATCAGAAAATAAGAAAGATCATTATTAAATGCAACATTTTTAGTGTGAAAGTAGTATCTTAGCAGGAAAAAAAAATATTGAATTCACGACCTTAAATAACCTAAATGAGAGTGGCAATATATCAATTATAACACCAAATTGATATTCTCAATACTCAACCACCACCATATTGGCAGCCATCTTGGATTAAATATTCCCAAATAACTCAAAAAAAAAAAAAAAAAACTTAACGGTCATATTTGAGGTCAACGATCCAAAATCAGACAACTTCAAAAACATTTTTATTTTGGTTCGATTATGAGCAACTCTCCCAAGAAGAGGCTTATTTTAAGGAATGCTTGTTTAGGCCTCTTTAAAATCCATTCGAAAAATAAAAAAAAAACTAAAAAAAAAATGAATGGAAACATAAGTCAATTCCAGCCCAAAACAGGAATTTTTTAGGTACTTTTTTCTCGGCCCTCTCCGATTTCAATGAAACTTTGTAGACATGTTATCCTAGGCATTTTTGTGTATATGGAGCCAGTAACCCTCGATAATGACATTTGAGAAGGGCGTACGTGTTTTCAATATTTTTGTATTTCGTAATTTAAATATTGCTGTATCTCGAAGCCGTTGCATCGTATCAAAAAACACTCCACTTTTATGAGATTTTTTGATTTTTAAGTTTACAAGTTAATTTTGAAGGTGAGCCCACGATTTTTTTTCGCTCAAATTTTTTGTGAAAATAGCCTAAGATGTTACAAAAAGACTCACAAAAATGCAGGATGAAGCAACTCACCCAAAAAAAATAAAAAAAATCATTCACTGAAACTGTTTTTTCGAAAAGTGCTCTAAACGTCAAAATTTTCAAAAGCCGAAAACGGGAATCGATTCTCCAGACAATTTTACATAAAAGTCTCCGTATTGACCATTGTTCTAAGTCCAATCCTTGTGAAGTTACAGCGGTTTTAAAAATAAAAATGTTGAAAAAATAGGTTTTTTTGATGGTTTCTGGCAATTTTTATGCGACGGACTTGATTTTTCAGTTTCGAAAATATTTTTACTGAAAAGCTCGTCCAATTTCCCATAAGTTTGTCTTTGACCACATTTCAATTGGATGTATGGGCTTACAGATATAAGCTGATTACATTGCTCATAATTCAAACATAACATTTTTTCAGTGTAGTAAAGTAACCAGGACATCCCAACTCATCAGAAAACTAGTCTAAAATACTCACTGAAGCTATGCGGATATGTTCCGGGGTCAAAAACCGTCGACCTCTGGCTTGTTACGGCGGTAGACCCACAGATCTTAAGTCCAGTGAGTCCTTGGATGACCCAGGACATCCCAACTCATCAGAAAAGTAGTCAACCATACTCCCTGAAGCTATGCGGATATGTTCCGGGGTCAAAAACCGTCGACCTCTGGCTTGTTACGGCGGTAGACCCACAGATCTTAAGTCCAGTGAGTCCTTGGATGACCCAGGACATCCCAACTCATCAGAAAAGTAGTCAACCATACTCACTGAAGCTATGCGGATATGTTCCGGGGTCAAAAACCGTCGACCTCTGGCTTGTTACGGCGGTAGACCCACAGATCTTAAGTCCAGTGAGTCCTTGGATGACCCAGGACATCCCAACTCATCAGAAAAGTAGTCAACCATACTCCCTGAAGCTATGCGGATATGTTCCGGGGTCAAAAACCGTCGACCTCTGGCTTGTTTTGGCGGTAAACCCACAGATCTTAACTCCAGTGAGTCCTTGGATGACCCAGGACATCCCAACTCATCAGAAAAGTAGTCAACCATACTCAATGAAGCTATGCGGATATGTTCCGGGGTCAAAACCCGTCGACCTCTGGCTTGTTACGGCGGTAGACCCACAGCTCTTAAGTCCAGGGAGTCCTTGGGTGACCCAGATCATCCCAATAAGTTGTTAGAACAATGTACTGTAGCCTGCCACACTCACTGAAGTAGTCTGGGTAGGATCCGTGGTCAAACTTTTGAAGTTTCGACTTGTTTCTTTGGTAAGCCTGTTGCACAAATTTTCCGGAAGTTTCGGATGGACTAGAACATCCCAGGTGTTCCAAAACCATACAAAATGTTTTTATAACATAACTAAACAAAATACAATTGATACATTTGGAAAATTCTCCGACAAATCACGAAATCCCAATGATTCTTAATATAAGTCATATTCTCAATTTAAGTCATAGACATTCTCATTTTAAGTCATGACTTAAAAAGAGTTGTGCATATCGAGAATCGTTTAAAAAAAGGTGACTTAAAAAAAGAATATGGTGTATACTACGAGATGGCGTTTGTGTATCACCCGCCATGTTTTTACACACAATTTTCAAATTATTTTGCTCCAGCAGCTGCGTCTGTTGTCTGTGGAAGAACTTACTTTATGAAATATTGGTCATCATCATTTTTTAACTTCAGAGCAATTCTTTACGATATCGGTCATTTTTTTAGAATTATAATTTTTGTATTTTTTAATCCGACTGAAATTTTTTTGATGCCTTCGGTATGCCCAAGGAAGCCATTTTGCATCATTAGTTTATCCATATAATTTTCCATACAAATTTGGCAGCTGTCCATACAAAAACGATATTCTGACAAAATTCAATATTACCAAATATTCAATATTATGCCCTTTTAAAATGTTAGTCTTGGTTTAAAAATTTTGAAAATATTTTTTTCGAAACGATCGGAAATTTTACGAATGTTTCATATTTCAACATTGTAAATCGGACCATTCGTTGCTTAGATATCAACATTAGAAAAACTTGGAAATCATTAATTTCCATGTTTTTAAACCTATGCTTGGCAATATCTCAGCAACTGATGGTCGTATCAACAAAGTTCAAAAAAAGCAAAATAAAGAGAATTTTCTCAGCTTTGCAAACATATTTTTTTCGAAAGTGAGCAAACATGTGCAATAATTTTAAAAAATGAAAAACTGTGACTATTCTCAAAAAAGTTACCTAAAAATGGCCTTAACTTGAAAACGGTGCACTTTATCAAAATTTCACTACAGTACTTTTTTATTGCAAATTTGATTTTACATCAAAAAATGAAGTTGAAATTTTTTGCGATTAATATTTCGATTTTTTGAAAAAATCAGTATTAATTAAAAAATGCATAACTCGGTAAAAGATTTTTTGCACAACCTGGAAATTACTGAAAAGTTGGCATTTGATGTCCTCTAAAACATATCAAAAAATGAAAAAAAAATATAGTGATTTTTTGCAACTTGATTTGCAAAAAAAAAAAAATAAATAAAAAAAACAAAAAAAATAAATAAAAAATCACCAATTTTTTTTTACCGTGTATCATTTTTTTCAGTGTAGTCCTATCTAAACCTACAATTTTGCCGAAGACACCAAATTAATCAGAAAGTTCCTTCAAAAGATACAGATTTTTGAATTTTCACATATCATTTTTGTATGGACAGCTGCCAAATTTGTATGGAAAATTATATGGACAAACTAATGATGCAAAATGGCTTCTTTGGGCATACCGAAGGCACCAAAAAAGTTTCAGTCGGATTAAAAAAATACAAAAAAAAAAATCGAATGACCGAAATCTGAGAGAACTGCTGTTCATTTTTCGATTGAAAATCAAATTTGCAATCAAAGAGTATTTTAGTGAAATATTGATAAAGTGCACAGTTTTCAAGTTAAAGCCATTTTTAGGTAACTTTTTTGAAAATAGCCTCAGTTATTCACTTATTGAAATTTGTGCTCATGTTTGCCCAGTTTTGAAAAAAATATTTTTGCAAAGCTGAGAAAATTCTCTAAATTTTGCTTTTTGAACATTGTTGATACTACCCTTAGTTGCTGAGATATTGCCATGTAAAGATTTAAAAACAGGAAAATTGATGGTTTCTAAGTCTTACCCAAGCAACCCACCTTTTCTATTGTCGATATCTCAGCAACTAATGGTCCGATTTTAAATATTGATAATCGTGATATTGAATGTTTGGCCCTTTTGAAATGCTAGTCTTGATTTAAAAATAATACACATTTTTAAAATGTGTTTTCAGCAAAGATCTCAAAACTAATTATTTAAAATAGATCTTGCTTGTTGAATGCAACCTGGTGCAACTTTGTCTGCGTCACTTTTTTAGCTCTAAAAGTGCTCCGATCTCAACTTTTCTCAAAATATAATCCTGAACTGATACGCATCAAAAACTGAATTTTGTCGTTAAAGCCGTAGATTATGAGTAGGCTTAGTGATTTTTCACGCTCAAAAATTGCAAATTTCACGGGGACCTTAATTTCAAAACACAAAATTTCACGCAAATTTCGCGGAACTTGAAAAATGTTAAAATAACTCTGAAAATCCTTTGTTTAAATCCCAGAAACTACTTTTTATGCTTCATTATATATTATTTTTCAATAAACTAAAAAAATCTTCACTAAATTTGAATGCGACACAAAAAAAAACCTCTTGGTTTATGGATGGGCTCTATATATATTTTGAAACAAAATGTAGGGCACGTGTATTCTCATTTACTGAACTGCTCTTATAATATTCGACTAATAAAGCTCAAATGTTTTCTGTTATATCATTTTACATTTTATTGAATTTCATATCAAAGCAAGAATGAGTAAATTAAATTGAATTTTCTGCGACGTTAAGCCCATTAAACATATTTTTAAAGGGGTTTAGCTCACTTTTCAAAAACTAAATTTAAAATCAATTTGCAAAAATAATATATTTTTTTGAACAAAATCGAAATTTTTATTCTGAATAAGAAATGAAAAAAAATAATTAATTTTCTTTTAATTTCTATCAAAACTAAACCTTTCAAATGAAATAGCAGTGAAATTTTTAGTACAGCGAATGAAAATATGACTTAATTTAGTTGGATTCTAAAAAAAACAAAACTCTGAACATTTCTTCAAATGGTTCATATCAACTTGACATACATATACAGCAATTCCATTTGAAAAGAGCCTAAACCAAAAACTATCAAAATTTTTGTAATTGAAAGACGCAACTTTTGGTACCATAACATCTATAGGTCATCGCTGAAATTTTAAAGTTATCGCAGTTTTAGTGGAAAAAGTTGATTTTTTGCCGATTTCGTAATTTTCCCGTTTTTGCGCGTGGCGCGTCGAAAAACGCAGTTTTTTTTTTTTCAAAAAATCATATCTCGGAAACGTACGGTTCGACATCGCCAATTTTTAGACATGTTATGTAAAATTTTCCGAGGAATCCGATAAAAATATTTTCAGACATAGGCTCTTTGGTCCAGACACGGTCAAAACGCCATTTTAAGTTTTCATATGACTTTTTCAATAGTTAAGCTAGATTTTTGGGACTTTTTACTATTTTTCCCAAATAGCCAAACTCATCACTTTTCTTTTGCGTCTAAGACAGCTAAATTCGGATGAAATGGCGCGGAGATATGATTTTTAGAAAAAAGTGGTTTTTGCGAAAATCGACGAAAATTGCCATTTTTCGAACCACCCTAACACGGCGTAGGTCACCCTAATGGCCAAACAAAAAAATACGGGTCTAATTATTTTGGCCAAGGAACCCCCAGAAAAATTTTGAGCCCGATCGGAGAACTTTTTTTTTGGTTTAGGCTCTTTTCAAATGGAATTGCTGTATACATATATTCAAGCTTTTTAATTGAAAAATAATAAAATTCAATTAAATAGTCTTTTTTGATGAAATATTTATTAAGTTGTTATTTAAAAAAAATATTTGAGACAATTGATAAATTTCACGAATTTCACGCCGTCCACGAAATCGTCAAAAATCACTAACCCTATATTAGTAATTCAACCAGGGTATTCACTCGCTTAATTCTATAGTAGTTCATAAGATTATTTTAATTTCTTTTTGAGTTTGATAAATTATTTTGAGAAAAATCGTTCCATTTTCACACAAACATAAAATTTCACGGGATTTCGCGGAAAAAGCCAAATTTCGCGGATTTCACGCTGTCCGCGAAATCGTGAAATTTCACTAACCCTAATTATGAGATACTATTCGGTGACAAAATTGCTTGCTAAACAACTATCCAAAAGAGAAAAAATCCAAAATTATTATTGAAAAGGTAGATATTCTATTTCCCCTTAATCGTGTACCAACTTAATTTTTGATCAAATCATAATCAAACCTCTTTGATTTGACGGCACCAAAGATCCAAAACAGCACCGTTTTCTGAAAAGTCCAATATCAACTTAATTTTGTTAACCTGGCCACTAAAACATTTTGAAAGCAAAAACTTCTTTCATATAACCTCAAACAAATATGACAAACAAGGCTCCTCCTTACCTAAGTCTTATAAATTTGACACTTATCCGGCAATCTTCTCATCTCTATCAACCAAATCTCACCTCCTCTCGGAAAGGAAACAAGTTCATTCGTTCGTGCAAACTACAAAAGACCGAAGAGGCGACAGAAGAAGAAAAAAACCTCAACACAAAATCAAAGCATTTTACGCAACCATCAACGGCAGCAATTTTCCATAAAGAGGTGTAACATACAATGCCCGCATTGTTGCTCCTGCTGGTGCTGTCAGATTTTCCACCCTCTTCTACCCTGGGTTCAGCTTTGTGTGGGGTGGGGAGGGGGTCGGGTTAAAAATTTCCATTCAAATCTTGCTCGGAGCATTCAACGATGGCAGAGGAAAGATGAAGCAAAATCCGAGCGAACAGGACGTGTGAAAAATTTTATAATCAGATAAACACACCCTCCCACCTACTTCAAGAGTCATTTTGGAGTGTGAAATCGGGGTGAAAAACGATAGATTACGACCACCCACCGGCCCACCTGCCACCCAGTTGGGCTAATTTTAGAATCACACACACACACACACATACACACTGTCATTTCCATCACCATCGCCATCATAGGGTTTGGGCACAATAATTACTACACTCCTGGTTGTGACTGTGGCTGTCAGCATTAAAGCGGGTACCATTTCCGGGAAAATCTGGGTCGAAAGTTTATGGTGGCTGGGAAACTAACATAAACCTCCACACCTTGTGTTACAAATTCAAGCCAATTTGCTACAAACAACAGCAACAGCAGCAGCACATTCGGTCTTATAATATCCCAACAATGCGGAGGTGCGTGGGAGTGGTTGGGCAGTGTTGCCATAATATGGAATTTTTGCTTAAGGGATTATAAAATATGTAGAAAATCAAAAAAGTTTTATTTGCTGAAGAAAATGTACATTTTAATGCTCTGCAAGTAAAACGAAGTTGACTTTATAGCTGTCGGCCACCATTGCTAGTACCAACCACTAGTGTGACGTGGGAGTCGCTCAACCTGCATTCCTGTCACACATGAGGTCTGCACAGCTGATTCCACGTAGATTTTTCCCGCCAGTAATGACAGGAAACGCTGACAAACGGAATATGTGCCAAAATCATAAGTGGTCTTGTTAACATATGAAGGGAAATCATCGTGAACTGGAACTGCCGGTCGTTAGCCCGGGTAAAGTGGAAACGTTGAGATGATTGTTGTCCTCTGCTCTCATCTCGCAAAAAGCCATACAGAGAACCACGTCCCATTCCCCATCCCGAATCCCTTTCCCAAATCCCAATCCCCAATCTACAGTGTCAAGCGACCCGTGCCAAGGGATGTATGTCTGGAGGGGAGCAAGAAGTATCCAGGTCTGAACGGAGCCTGCGTGGTACCAAGACGCCCCACGCAGTATGTAGTCTCATCTGTGTCTTTGCAGGCCCGAGTCACAGTTGAAGTTTGTAGGAGTCCTGAAAACAAGGTTTATCAACATGGAAATTGATCAAAACCAAAACCCAAGTGCCAGCTGCTTCCCTCAGCTGGAACCAACGCGGAAGAAAGGAAGAAGAAGCATGAAATCCGCCGGAAGAGAGGACACCACTAGAAGAGAAGAGTCGGCGGAAAACTGTAGAGTGCAGTTTGCGGTGTCGGAACGCATGAGAGACATGCACAGGAAGGTTCACATGTGGAAGGAATTAGGAGAGTTATCCAGTACCAAACGAGAACCTTCTGTTGTTCTTCGGAGCAATTCTGCGAGAGATGGTAAGGTTACGCAACAGTCTTTGACGAAAACTAGGCAACCACATGCATATTTTCGCTTTTCTGCGAATATAGCACCGGTACAGCTGAACATTCTGAGAATTCACGCAACAACCTCACCGCTTGAGCACCCCCGCTACGATGAGCACGGTATTTTACCACTCGTCAACAGCATTTCAGAAAACTCTCAGGTACAGATAAACAATCCAAAACCGACCTCATGTGGACTTGCAGTACTTCATGTACTATACAAGAGGAACCCGCATCCTCAACACACATCAGCGACCAAGCTGCAGGACACTGCCATCCTGTTCCCGGATCATCAAAACATCTTGGAGAAAACGGCAGGTTCAACTGAACAATGAACAATATCCGTTGCATCCAGGTTAACCTCCATCATGCTAAGGGTGCTTCCAGTATCCTTAGTCGGAGGTTCACTAAAGAGCAATCTGGGATTGAGCAATTCTCTACGAAATCGGTCTTTTTTCTTCAATTTTAATTTTTGTATTTTTTAATCCGACTGAAACTTTTTTGGTGCCTTCGGTATGCCCAAAGAAGCCATTTTGCATCATTAGTTTGTCCATATAATTTTCCATACAAATTTGGCAGCTGTCCATACAAAAATGATGTATGAAAATTCAAAAATCTGTATCTTTTGAAGGAATTTTTTGATCGATTTGGTGTCTTCGGCAAAGTTGTAGGTATGGATACGGACTACACTGGAAAAAAATAATACACGGTAAAAAAAATTTGGTGATTTTTTTATTTAACTTTTTATCACTAAAACTTGATTTACAAAAAAACACTATTTTTAATTTTTTTTATTTTTTGATATGTTTTAGAGGACATAAAATGCCAACTTTTCAGAAATTTCCAGGTTGTGCAAAAAATCATTGACCGAGTTATGAATTTTTTAATCAATACTGATTTTTTCAAAAAATCGAAATTTTGGTCGTAAAATTTTTCAACTTCATTTTTCGATGTAAAATCAAATTTGCAATCAAAAAGTACTTTAGTGAAATTTTGATAAAGTGCACCGTTTTCAAGTTATAGCCATATTTAAGTGACTTTTTTGAAAATAGTCGCAGTTTTTTATTTTTTAAAATTAGTGCACATGTTTGCCCAGTTTTGAAAAAAATATTTTTGAAAAGCTGAGAAAATTCTCTATATTTTGCTTATTCGGACTTTGTTGATACGACCTTTAGTTGCTGAGATATTGCAATGCAAAGGTTTAAAAACAGGAAAATTGATGTTTTCTAAGTTTCACCCAAACAACCCACCATTTTCTATCGTCAATATCTCAGCAACTAATGGTCCGATTTTCAATGTTAATATATGAAACAATTGTGAAATTTTCCGATCTTTTCGAAAAAAATATTTTCAAAATTTTCAAATCAAGACTAACATTTTAAAAGGGCGTAATATTGAATGTTTGGCCTTTTTGAAATGTTAGTCTTGATTTGAAAATTTTGAAAATATTTTTTTCGAAAAGATCGGAAAATTTCACAAATGTTTCATATATTAATATTGAAAATCGGACCATTAGTTGCTAAGATATTGACGATAGAAAATGGTGGGTTGTTTGGGTGAGACTTAGAAATCATCAATTTTCCTGTTTTTAAACCTTTGCATTGCAATATCTCAGCAACTAAAGGTCGTATCAACAAAGTCCGAATAAGCAAAATATAGAGAATTTTCTCAGCTTTTCAAAAATATTTTTTTCAAAACTGGGCAAACATGTGCACTAATTTTAAAAAATGAAAAACTGCGACTATTTTCAAAAAAGTCACTTAAAT
This sequence comes from Culex pipiens pallens, assembly GCF_016801865.2. Taxonomy (NCBI): domain Eukaryota; kingdom Metazoa; phylum Arthropoda; class Insecta; order Diptera; family Culicidae; genus Culex; species Culex pipiens. Next base: position 44,760,427 of record NC_068937.1, on the reverse strand, counting down.
ATGGCTATAACTTGAAAACGGTGCACTTTATCAAAATTTCACTAAAGTACTTTTTGATTGCAAATTTAATTTTACATCGAAAAATGAAGTTGAAAAATTTTTACGACCAAAATTTCGATTTTTTGAAAAAATCAGTATTGATTAAAAAATTCATAACTCGGTCAATGATTTTTTGCACAACCTGGAAATTTCTGAAAAGTTGGCATTTTATGTCCTCTAAAACATATCAAAAAATAAAAAAAATTAAAAATAGTGTTTTTTTGTAAATCAAGTTTTAGTGACAAAAAGTTAAATAAAAAAATCACCAAATTTTTTTTACCGTGTATTATTTTTTTCTAGTGTAGTCCGTATCCATACCTACAACTTTGCCGAAGACACCAAATCGATCAAAAAATTCCTTCAAAAGATACAGATTTTTGAATTTTCATACATCATTTTTGTATGGACAGCTGCCAAATTTGTATGGAAAATTATATGGACAAACTAATGATGCAAAATGGCTTCTTTGGGCATACCGAAGGCACCAAAAAAGTTTCAGTCGGATTAAAAAATACAAAAAAAATCGAATGACCGAAATCCTAGAGAACTGCTCATTGCTCTCGTTCAAGAACCGTGGGTGAACCACAACAAAATCCTTGGACTGTCCTGTCAAAGCAGTAGATTGATCTACAGCAATACGCAGGCAACACCAAGAACGGCGATTCTGCTGAGCGGAAACATCAAGTGTACTCCAATCACGGAATTCGTCCAACGAGACATCGTTGCAGCAATGGTGACCGTCCCGACCACCAAGGGAAAGCAGGAGATGGTTGTTGCATCTGCTTACTTTCCTGGTGACCAGGACGATGTTCCACCGCCAGAAGTGGCCGCACTTGTGCGATACTGTAGGGCTGTCAATAAACCGTTCCTCATCGGTTGTGACGCGAACGCCCACCATACAATATGGGGAAGCACGGATGTTAACGATAGAGGTGAGCGCCTTCTTGAATACTTGACGTCTAACAACGTCAATGTATGCAATAAGGGCAATGAACCTACTTTTGTTACTGTCGCAAGACAGGAGGTCTTGGACCTCACTCTGTGTAGTGCTGCTTTTGCAGACAAAATAAAAAACTGGCATGTCTCTGAAGAAGCTAGTCTATCTGATCACAGACAGATTGTCTCGACATTGAAGCCAGTCAACTGAAAAGGGAAACGTTTCGTGACCCAAATGACACGGACTGGAACGCCTTTCGAGGTCACCTTTGCCGGTCCAAACAAGACGCTCCTTCACGAATACGAACCCCCGAAGAATTGGATACTGCAGCGAATACTCTTCAACGCAGGATCACGGCAGCCTACCAGGCAAGCTGCCCTAAGAAGGTGAGGGAAATCTGTCGGGACGTACCGTGGTGGAGCGAAAGCCTGAGCAGTCTCCGCAAGGAGGCTAGAAGGCTTTTCACATTGTTGGAATTCGAGCGAGAAGAAGGAAAGCATTTCTCGCTCGCGAACGAGGGAGAGAACTTGTAGGTTCTTTTCTCTTCTCGCTCGCGCTCGCATTTTCGTTCGCGTTCTCGCTCTCGCCGCGAGCGCTCGCGAGCGCCTCGTGCTAGCCGTTCGTCCCAAGCTAGCAATTTGTTTATCAGGCTTATGAATACGAACCAGGCGATGGTATAGAGGTGTAACTTCAATCGCTGTGTTGTTTTTTGTTCGTTTCTAACACGTTCAACTTCTCGCGAACGGGCAATTCTGGCTCGCGAGAAAGCCCGTTCGCGAGCGGAGGAGAGCACGGGCAATCGGTGAGTTTCTCTCGGCAGCTCGAGACTCGCGGCGAGAACTCGAGAGAGAGAAAATTTTCTCGCGAGAGCGCGATAATACCAACACTGGCTTTTCAACAGAGCTAAGCTCACTTCCGAATGGGATGCCTACAAAGCAGCCCTAACGAAGTATAACGCGGAGTTGAGGAGAGCCAAAAAAACTAGCCTGGCTAATTTCTGTGAGGACATAAGCTCGATGTCTGAAGCAACCCGACTCCAAAAGGCGTTGTCAAAAGACCATTCCAACGGTCTAGGACAGGTGAGAGACGAGCAAGGCACTCTCACTGTCACAAACAAGGAAACACTGCAAGTACTCATGAGTACGCACTTTCCAGAATCAACTGAAAGAGAGGAGGATGCAGCTAGTACCCAGACTGCAGATGGCGTATGGTGTCGACCATCAAGAGAGTCAGTCCACCTAGCCCGTCGAATGTTCAACCAGTCTTCAATCAGATGGGCCCTCGGCACATTTGAACCACTGAAGGCTGCAGGACCCGACGGCATTCTTCCAATCTTTCTCCAAAAAGCAGCCGACACCATAATGGCTGAGTTGATCAACTTACTTCGAGCCAGCTTCACCCTGGGCTACATCCCTCGAAGCTGGCGTAAAGTTAAGGTGATCTTCATACCTAAGGCCGGCAGAAGTGACCCCACGATGCCAAAAGCCTTCAGACCCATAAGTCTGACAGTGACGCTGCTCAAGCTTATGGAGAAAATCACGGATAACCACATCCGGGCGGAGTTCTTGAAGGACTTCCCTTTGCATAAACACCAATATGCATACCAAGCGGGCAAATCGACCGAAACTGCCCTACACACGCTAGTGTCACGTATCGAGAACGCACTGAAATATAAAGAATCTGCACTTTGTGCTTTTCTTGATATTCAGGGTGCCTTCGATAACACTTCGTACACAGCCATCAATGAAGCGCTCCGGTCGAGGTACGTCGATGGAACAACTGCGAGCTGGATTCATGCTATGCTTACGAGCAGAGAGATTTCAGCATCGCTAGGAGACACATCTATCACAATAACAGCAGCCAAAGGCTGTCCGCAAGGGGGAGTACTCTCTCCTTTGCTTTGGCTGCTGGTGGTAGATAGTCTTCTAAGAAAACTTACACTACTCGGCTACGAAGTCATTGGATATGCTGACGACGTAGTCTTAATCATCCGGGGGAAGTACGACGGAACGTTATCGGACCGTCTACAGTCAGCTCTAAACTGCACCATGTCGTGGTGTGAGCAGGAAGGGCTGACAATAAACCCCAACAAAACCGTGATAATCCCGTTTACTAACAGGAGGAAACACGACCTTAGGCCGCCTACCTTGAAAGGAACCCAAATGACCTTCAGTTCTGAGGTCAAATATTTAGGAGTAATCCTTGACAAAAAGCTGAACTGGAATGCACATCTGGACTATGCGGTAAAGAAGGCAACTACTGCTATCTGGGCGTGCAACAAAATGCTCGGCAAAACCTGGGGCCTTAAACCGAAACTTGCATTCTGGTCTTACACCACCATCGCTCGACCTAGGGTAACCTATGCGTCGACCGTTTGGTGGCCGAAGACTGAACAGAAGACATGTCAGTCGAAGCTGACCAAGCTCCAACGACTGGCATGTCTCTCTGTAACGAGTGCAATGAAAACAACCCCTACCGCGGCCATGGAAGCCATGCTATGCATTCTGCCTTTACATTTACATGTGAAGCAGGAGGCAGCGCTTGGCGCTCTACGACTACAACGGTGTAACAACTGGGTGGAAGGAGATGGAACGGGTCACTCGCGGATCGTGAAGGCTTTTGACATTTCCCCCCTTGCAACTTCAGTCTCGGACTGCATGGAGGTGAGGCCCAACATGGACATTCCATATGAGGTGATTGAAACAAATCGCCAAATGTGGAGTAATGGAGGACCTACACTTCCAGAAGGAACTATTCGTTTCTTTACGGATGGTTCAAAAATGGGCACTTCTACTGGAGCTGGAGTCTTCGGTCCTCGAACCAGGGAAACCATATCTATGGGAAAGTGGCCTACCGTTTTTCAAGCAGAAGTGTATGCCATACACATCTGTGCGAGGACGTGTATTATGAGAAATTATAGACACGCAAAAATCGGTATTTTCTCGGATAGCCAAGCTGCACTATTGGCATTAAAATCCTCTAAATGCGAATCCAAACTTGTTTGGGAGTGCGTCGCTTCCCTAAGGGAACTTGCTTCTCGGCATAACAGAGTGATGCTGTTTTGGGTCCCAGGGCACTGCGGCATTGAAGGCAACGAAATGGCTGATGAACTTGCCAGACAAGGCTCATCAAACATCTTCGTGGGTCCCGAGCCGTTCCTTGGAATCTCAAAATGTGCCGTGAAGCAAGAAATAACTAATTGGGGACAATTGCAAATCACTTCAATCTGGGGCGAGATGCGAGGATTGAGACAAGCTAAAACTTTTATCACTCCAAGTCCTTCAATTGCCAGGAAACTTCTTGGCTTAAACCGTAGGGAACTACGAATACTCGCAGGGCTTCTAACAGGACATTGTCCTGCCAGATATCACCTGCACAAAATCGGCAGGTGGCCTAACAACCTCTGTCGTTTTTGTTTAACTGAGCTGGAAAGCTCGGCACATTTACTCTGCTTCTGCGGAGCACTTGTGTCTCGAAGGCTGCGGTTCTTTGGATCGCACCTTCTTACGCCGTACGATGTATGGCACCACACCCATCCCAAGAAGGTCATACAGTTCATCGACTGTATTGCGCCGGATTGGGATAAACCATGTCTGCAAAATAACCCCTCGTCTTCCGATCCAATGGATACGAGTAATTTGTAGTATGGACAGTAACAAGGGTACATCACAAAAGATAGCCTTCTCAGGTGGTCGCAGTGAACTTAACCCAATGCCCATTGGGCAACAAAAAAAAAAAAAAAAAAAAAAAACCACTAGTGTCTTCCTTTTTATCTACAAGGACTTCGCCGCCCTGGGCTCCTAAGTGTACGAGAGTATGGCACGGAGCGACGGCGCCGAATACCCATATTTACACAAAGAATTTTAGAGCGCCCGCCGCGGGATTCGAACCGGCGACCTCTGGATTGGAGTCCAGTGCGCGGTTCGATTGATCCACACGGGCGGGACTATGTATATGCTCATAAAAACATCTGACATTTTTGTCCAATTTGAATGCACAGTATGTAAAAAAGTATTTACACCCCTTAGGCACTTTGCCAATTTTGTGATGAAACATGCACACAATTTAAAGATTAGCAGAAACCTAGAGTACTACATTCTGTTCAGAATCTCATGCCGAATATTTTGCTACAAAAAGCTCATGAAAAGATGATTTCTATGAAAAAGTTTTATAACAAATACAATTTAAAAAAAAATACGTGCAAAAAAAGTTTGTTCCCTTTTCGAAATATTGACATAAAAAGCTATTTGTTGATAAATCACCATAACTCCAGTGTCCCAACTCCAAATAAGCTTTCTGACTGTTTAAAAGAATAATTTGGATTGAATATAAAATTCACTAATTAATAAGTATAACAGTTAATATAACTCTGGGAATTCTCTATAATTTTATTTAAACAACTTTTTAATTCAACCAAATGTCAATATGTTACCATAGAATTGCTAAATAATTACTTTGGACTGGTACACCGTTTTGGGGGTTTTTTATCGGTAGAATTGATTTTTCGTTGGAATTACGTACCAACCAGGAATTACGTTGTCGGAAAATCTGCCAGCATCTAAACAAGTCCCCGTTTCACAAGTCAACCTGTGTGCCATCAGAAAGGCATAAAATTTCTGATTTTATGATATCCAAAATTTTATTATGGTTTCGTTTTAGCAACCCGCCAAAAGAGCCAAAAATGTACGGGAAACGAAGATTTTCTGTATTTTTTGTTCTGGTGGATCAAACTTACGTTTTGCTCAGGTATGGAGTCGTTGAAATTTCGTCACTTGTGTGCTATCCTGTGACACGTCCTCTCTTTTTACAACAAACGTATTACAAGATAGCACACAAGTCACGATATGGTGTTCAATAAGTTGAATTGTTTTTTATTTGGGTGAATCGATTTTTGTTCATACAAAAAGTGCTATAACAACGTTTGAAAATCTTTCAGAAGACTTGAGTACACGGAAGTAAAATTCTGGAATTTTTAAATATAGGATAAACTCGATTATCCTAAAGCTTCGATTAATCAAATCTGCGGATTATAAGATCACGCAAATATGTAGTTTTTTTTCCATTGGTCAGCCTAATCTTAATCTAATCTACACATTTTTTTGAAACCGCATTTGGTTAGATTAAAATAGGGCCACAAAATTCAAATGTGATGTTAAAGTGAAAAAAAAAAACAAAAAAAAAAACAAAATACATGCAGGCCAGATACAATTATCCGAAAGCCAAAATTTCATTTCAGATAATCGAAACTTTGAAAAATTGAATCAAGACATTTTTTTCGTTTTTTTTTATTTTGAATCAATGACCCCTTAACTACTCTGAAAAGACTTATAATTTTTAAATCCAAGAAGGCAGCGAAAATGGCGGCGATGAAATATTGAAAAATGCAATTACTCTAACTGGACTAACACAGGGCCGCAGATCTTAAACTGATAAAAGTAAGAAAAAAAAATCCGGAAAACATTTATTTTTGTTTATGATTGGATTATCCGAAGTTTCATACAAACCGTTGGATAATCGAACTTCGGATAATCAAACTAGGGATAATGGAGTCTGGACTGTACTTCATCGAGTCTTCAGAAAATCAAGTCAGGACTGTATCAAATTTCACCGCAAAACAATTTTTTTGAAAAAAAACTTTTGAAAAATTGGTTTGAAGTATCTAATGACAAATCTCGTTTTTATGATTAAATACAAAGTTCAATATTTAACTTTGTTATGTTAAAAAAAGTTGTAATTTAATATTTTTTAAATGTATATTTTTGAAAATCGTCCGTCATCCTGTTCATGGGACTAGTTTAAAGCATCTTTATCATATTTTTAAACAGATTTTATCAAAAATTGTAGATGTATCGTGGCACCTTATTCTTTGTCCTCTATCTTAAGGGGTTAAATACATGTAAACCGTTAAAAATGTCAGAAGTTGTTATGAGCACACAATTAAACTTTTTTTAATCTTTTTTGCAGAGCATTAAAATGTACATTTTCATCTTTTAACAAAATAAGTATGAAGACATTTGGATGTGCCATTGCCGACATATAGCTATTTTAAGTGAGCAGTTTCAAAAAACGGGTGCCACGATATCTAAACACTGCGTTGACCAAATCGGCTCAAAATTTTGGTGAAGACTCGTTCAACTGGTCCTATATGCATGACGAAGGCCAATTTTCAAAAACTTAATTTTGAAAAAAGTTAAAATTATTTTTATGTTTTTCATATAAAAAATCGTCAGTTTTTTTATTTTTGTATTTTTTTAAATCGAAATTTCAAAATCGGGCTTCTTCATGCACACGAGATATGTCTTGGGAGTCTTCATCCCAAATTTCAGCCAATTTGGTCCATCCCATCTCGAGATATCGTGGCACCCGTAAATGAACTTGGTGTTTCGAGAAAAACGTTCACAAAGTTTGACAGTTCGCTTTGCGCATGGCAAAGTTGTGAACTTAAATCGCCTCTTACTCAGTTTAATAGTAAAATATCTTCATGAAACTTTCAGGACTGATTGAAAATCATCTTTTTAGTGAAATTAGTGAAATTTCTGTAATATGAAATTTTAGAATTTTCGACATGTATGTAACCCCTTAACATATACCCTAACTGGCTCAATCGGTCTTGCCATCACGGAGCCGTGCGTCTTTTTATAGATCCGCGATCTATTGTACTTCTTCTTGATGGATGTTGATGATCTCCTGGGGGTCTGTTGGAAGAGTTTCCTTCCTTCCTTCACGCGTTGTAGTGTGGTTGGTTGGTCATCTTCCCGTCCATTCCCCACTCACCCACTGCTAGTTGTTAGTGGGGTGAGCGGCATGTGTGTATGTGTGGTAATTAATTACCGTTTATCTGTTGCTTCCAGAGGGAGCAGGGGGTTCTGGTTGCCACCGAAAAATCGGAGGCGAGGTGACCGGGCGAGATTTGATCCCTGATCGTCTGCTTGAAAGAAAGATCGCTTAACCATTCGGCAAAGTACCCGGACATATCGTGGCACCTTTTTTATGAAATTTTTAGCTGTAAATAGCTTTATCTCGGCAATAATACAACCAAATGTCTTCAGAATTACTTTGTTAATAGTTGACACGCCTTGCAAGTGCGACAACTTGCCAAAGAGATTTTTAGTAGAGGCTATTTTGCCAAAAGTGCATGCCCGATCACTGTTTGCGAAAAAAATCACAAGTCGGGTGTCCGGCAGCCCAATTCAACCATTCTATTGGATAACTAACAAAAAGATCAGCTTGTTATCGTTTGCATCACATCCTCTAGTTTTTGAAAAAATACGTGTGGCAAGATAGCACAATCACGTCAATATTATCTTTGGAAATTGTTCATAGTGAGGATACAATCGGACAAATTAAGCGGTGTAGCGGCAATTTTTTTAGGTTAGTTATTTTAAAGTACACATTTCATTTTGATTTTTGTTCATCGTTATTGAAATTGAAAGCCTAACTTTCAAATTAAATAAATAAATAACTAAGATAAGAGTATCACATTTGCTCCTAACGATATGAATGAAAAATCACAGTTGCTCGAGCCGGGTTTCGATCCCACGTTCTTTTGGATTGGTATATATGCTATCCACTATGCCATCGCGGCTTGGTGAGCTATGACTGGAATTTGGAAAACTGCTACTTATAACTATATATGCGCTGGGTCTTTGTCCATTTGACAAGGGTTCAAAAGTTCTAAATAACCTTTGAATCCAATTGATGCAAACGTTCTTAGGGCGGGGCTTGTCGATTCCAGCTGAGGTACATCGCGCACGGCTGGTCTGCGTAGAAATGGGTCACCGAAGCTCGGTAGAGCTAACATCATCCAAATGCCGCGTTGTCAAGTTTGGATTCGTTGCACTCACACACACCTTGCAAATGCGACAACTTGTCAACAGTAATTTTAGTCTAGGTCGACAATAATTGTTATAAAATTTTCAATGGTCAGAGTAAAAACATTAAATGCGAAAATCAGTAAGTATTCATAGTTAGTAGTTATTATTCTAATCATTTATTTTCAGATTGCCCCAAAATTTTCCGCAATAAAATCTTTGTATTTTGTTTTTTTGGCGATCTTCACGAATTTACAGTCTTTGGCAAAGATCCTAAGTAGCATGAGCATGAGCATGAGCATGAGAGACCACCCATGGTTGTCCTTCTCCGTTACTGAACAGGACCATAATATCCCATCAGCACAACCGGTCACACGCTTCAACGATCAAATGATGTTTCCCTTATCAACAGCATGCATGAATGCGCTGAAAAGATAAAACATCACGATCATCAAAACTAGAGCCGGTGCGAATAGGAAACAGTCGTTGGCCACCAACGGCGCCCGCCATGTCAGTTTGTAGATCTCGGGGGATTGGGACGGGAATGTTAGTTAGCACAGGTTGCTACAAAGGGTGGGTTCTATACGATATCCACACCCCCGCGTGTGCCGGAAAACTACTTCTACTTGGGATTTTGTTAGTGGGTAAGGGTAATGGCCAGGATTCAACATAGAGGATGATGATGCGACCCAATAATCAATAAATTTTGTTTAATGGTGTGATGTATTATGCATTCTCAAGGCAATCAGTCGGAGTATGCGGATGAGACTATTCCCGGTTATTTGGTGTTGAGTTTAGCATAAATGATTTAATCTTAGACAGCCGGCTGTGGAAAGATAAAACCAACTAAAATGCGAAAACGCGAAACCGCCCGGATCGAAATACACACACAATCGGGGGGACAACAAAGACGGAAACGGCAACGAAAATCCTGCGTGATGACCGCGACGCACGCCGTTCAAATTCTCCAACTCAACTCAGTCTTCGGCAAAGATCCTAAGTATACTACAAACAAGCTCAATCCAATGCTATAGAATGATTGATTTTCAAATCATCAACTACCAGCAACAAAAACTTAACCAAATTTGGCACCACTTCTCAACCTGGCGCCCCCTTTTAGAAACCCCTGAAGTGTGAACATTTGGGGTGTGGCCCAGCAACAACAACAGTTCAAACAGTCGTCGTCGTCGGTACAACATCCAGACGGCTGGCAATCTTCCCCCCTCTCGTCGTCGTGCCAAAAACCAGGTGCCAGGAAACAGGACGAGTAGCTTCTCCGACCTTGCCTAATCCAGCATCCGCAGCAGGTGTGTGTGTGTGTGTGTGTGTGTGTGTGTGTGTGTGTGTGTGTGTGTGCGTGTGATACACATCGTACAAAGTAGAAATTAGATTTCTACCAATATAAATCACATCGCTCGGAGCTGGGACTAGAAGAAGGGCGCTCTGAATCGAATAGGAGTCGTTTTTTGTTGGGTGGGACTAGAGGGGCTGAAGAGAAGGCAATTCGAGAGGTTATCAATGAGCTTTCAGAAGTGTTCACGGAGACCTTCATCACCGAGAATCGAGAAGAGGCTTTGAATGCGGGAGTAAAATTGTATGAATGGTGTTCGGTATGTAGGAATATCAAGCTTCAAATAGAAGCTCGGAAAGGTAGAAATTCGGCACACAAAAAAAAAGCATGATTCTTTCCATTCGGATTCGGAACAATGATGCGTAAGGTTTGACGAAGGTCCTGTCAAGGTGCAACTCTCCGGGCTTCATCGGGTAACATCATGCAAGGTTGATGAATGACCGACCAACGAGAATGGGCTTTTGTAGAAGAATGAAGTTCGGAATGGATTGTTACAGCTCGGTAAAGATGAATTGTTATTTGGGGACACAGATCATACACTCCCTCTATACGTGACGTGAAAAGCTTAGAGATAAAGTGTAAGCGAGCAAAAATAGTATATTCAAAAACCTCGAAAATAATTTTAAATTGATCAAGGATTAAAACAAATAACTAGAACAGCGTATCAAAACAACACTACCAAAAGAAAAAGAGGCCAGAAAATAAAGAAAAAACATAATAACCAGATTTTTGTATATAAACAAGTTACAAATTAAACCAACATTGAACATTGATAAATCGCGGCAAATAAAAATAATAATTAAAAGAAATAGAACATGCAGAAAATAAGCAACAACAAAAAAAAATTATGAAAAAGCTGAAATACATTTTATTTAATTCAAAAGAGAATAAGAGGAGTTAATAAACAATGCAAAATATACAGAAAAAAATGTATATTGGGATTTGGTCCAATTTCTATACAATCTGCTAGTGCGACCATCCTGGGAATTTCCGGGACAAAAATCCCGGGATTTTCCCTAAACCGGGAATTCCCGAATCCCGGGATTTTTTATATTTTGTCCCGGGAATTCCCGAAATTGAAAAAAAATCATTTTTGGTCTGAAAACTCAGATTTGGTTGTGGAAATAGATGAACAGTTGAATACTTAGTAATCGATAACAATTTTCACCATTAGCATATTTGTATTCGGCATATATCAATATTTATTTGGCTTATAAGGGAAAATTATTAAAATTTTAGTTTACGGATCCGCAAAATGCCTAGCGCTTTGAATATTTTCCATTAAATTACACTACTCGACAAAACAAAACTTGTGTCAACGGATTCACGATATCTCATCCGTTCCTGAGAGAAAAGGCATCCCCGAATCCGATGCAATCGACAGAATTTGATTTTATGTCCACGCGGACTGATGAAAAGTTGGTACATTTTTTAACATAAAAAATCGAACAATTTAAAAAAAACCATGCGTCTCCTCCCAATTATATGAGCCATCTACAAGAATATGGAAGCGCCTGGTGCATAGCCATTTCCTTTAAGCACAACGGAAACAACCAATACAAATGTATAAAAAAGTTGTCAAGTTCTCGGGGGGTCCACAGCTAGCATTTTTTGTACGATTATAAAAAATAAATATTAAAAGTTTAAAATTAATTTATTTAAAAAACATATTTTTTGATTTATTTGTTTACTAAAATTTTATGTATCTCAAAGATCTATGGGTACTTCGGGATGTCCATGGTCATCCAAGGACTGCCTGGAGTTAATATCTACGAGTCTACCGCCGTAACAAGCAAGAGGTCGTCGGTTTTTGACCCCGGATCATGTGCGTATAGCATCAGTGAATATGGTAGACTACTATATGAATGTGTTGGGATGTCCATGGTCATCCAAGGACTCCCTGGAGTTAAGATCTACGAGTCTACCGCCGTAACAAGCAAGAGGTCGTCGGATTTTGACCCCGGATCATGTGCGTATAGCATCAGTGAATATGGTAGACTACTATATGAATGTGTTGGGATGTCCATGGTCATCCAAGGACTCCCTGGAGTTAAGATCTACGAGTCTACCGCCGTAACAAGCAAGAGGTCGTCGGATTTTGACCCCGAATCTTGTGTGTTTAGCATCAGTGCATATGGTAGACTACTATATGAATGTGTTGGGATGTTCATGGGCATCCGAGGACTCCCTGGAGTTAAGATCTACGAGTCTACTGCCGTAACAAGCAAGAGGTCGTTGGATTTTGACCACGGATCATGTGCGTATAGCATCAGTGCATATGGTAGACTACTGTATGAATGTGTTGGGATGTTCATGGTCATCCAAGGACTCCCTGGAGTTAAGATCTACGAGTCTACCGCCGTAACAAGCAAGAGGTCGTCGGATTTTGACCCCAGATCATGTGCGTATAGCATCAGTGCATATGGTAGACTACTATATGAATGTGTTGGGATGTTCATGGTCATCCAAGGACTCCCTGGAGTTAAGATCTACGAGTCTACCGCCGTAACAAGCAAGAGGTCGTCGGATTTTGACCCCGAATCTTGTGTGTTTAGCATCAGTGAATATGGTAGACTACTATATGAATGTGTTGGGATGTTCATGGGCATCCGAGGACTCCCTGGAGTTAAGATCTACGAGTCTACCGCCGTAACAAGCAAGAGGTCGTCGGATTTTGACCCCGGATCATGTGCGTATAGCATCAGTGCATATGGTAGACTACTATATGAATGTGTTGGGATGTCCATGGTCATCCAAGGACTCCCTGGAGTTAAGATCTACGAGTCTACCGCCGTAACAAGCAAGAGGTCGTCGGATTTTGACCCCGAATCTTGTGTGTTTAGCATCAGTGCATATGGTAGACTACTATATGAATGTGTTGGGATGTTCATGGGCATCCGAGGACTCCCTGGAGTTAAGATCTACGAGTCTACCGCCGTAACAAGCAAGAGGTCGTCGGATTTTGACCCCGAATCTTGTGTGTTTAGCATCAGTGCATATGGTAGACTACTATATGAATGTGTTGGGATGTTCATGGTCATCCAAGGACTCCCTGGAGTTAAGATCTACGAGTCTACCGCCGTAACAAGCAAGAGGTCGTCGGATTTTGACCCCGGATCTTGTGTGTTTAGCATCAGTGAATATGGTAGACTACTATATGAATGTGTTGGGATGTTCATGGGCATCCGAGGACTCCCTGGAGTTAAGATCTACGAGTCTACCGCCGTAACAAGCAAGAGGACGTCGGATTTTGACCCCGGATCATGTGCGTATAGCATCAGTGCATATGGTAGACTACTATATGAATGTGTTGGGATGTCCATGGTCATCCAAGGACTCCCTGGAGTTAAGATCTACGAGTCTACCGCCGTAACAAGCAAGAGGTCGTCGGATTTTGACCCCGAATCTTGTGTGTTTAGCATCAGTGCATATGGTAGACTACTATATGAATGTGTTGGGATGTTCATGGGCATCCGAGGACTCCCTGGAGTTAAGATCTACGAGTCTACCGCCGTAACAAGCAAGAGGTCGTTGGATTTTGACCACGGATCATGTGCGTATAGCATCAGTGCATATGGTAGACTACTGTATGAATGTGTTGGGATGTTCATGGTCATCCAAGGACTCCCTGGAGTTAAGATCTACGAGTCTACCGCCGTAACAAGCAAGAGGTCGTCGGATTTTGACCCCGAATCTTGTGTGTATAGCATCAGTGCATATGATAGACTACTATATGAATGTGTTGGGATGTCCATGGTCATCCAAGGAGTCCCTGGAGTCTACGAGTCTACCGCCGTAACAAACAATAGGTCGCCGTTTGGCTTAAGTGGTAAGCAAGGATTTTTGTTCATCGTTCACAATTGAATATTTCGATTACTTAACATCGATTGATTGATTGATCTCGTCAAGCCTTTCGTTTGTATTCAATACCACTATTTTTTACACATTTACTCCAGACATAATCCGCCATCATATTTGCATCGTAATGCCCTTGATATTTTTTTTCAAAATCTTTCATGTCTTGATGAAAGCGTTCTCCTTGCTCTTCTGAATATTTACCCATATTGTCCTTGCTTGTTACGGCGGTAGACTCGTAGATCTTAACTCCAGGGAGTCCTTGGATGACCATGAACATCCCAACACATTCATATAGTAGTCTACCATATGCACTGATGCTATACGCACATGATCCGGGGTCAAAATGCGACGACCTCTTGCTTGTTACGGCGGTAGACTCGTAGATCTTAACTCCAGGGAGTCCTCGGATGCCCATGAACATCCCAACACATTCATATAGTAGTCTACCATATGCACTGATGCTAAACACACAAGATTCGGGGTCAAAATCCGACGACCTCTTGCTTGTTACGGCGGTAGACTCGTAGATCTTAACTCCAGGGAGTCCTTGGATGACCATGGACATCCCAACACATTCATATAGTAGTCTACCATATGCACTGATGCTATACGCACATGATCCGGGGTCAAAATCCGACGACCTCTTGCTTGTTACGGCGGTAGACTCGTAGATCTTAACTCCAGGGAGTCCTCGGATGCCCATGAACATCCCAACACATTCATATAGTAGTCTACCATATTCACTGATGCTAAACACACAAGATCCGGGGTCAAAATCCGACGACCTCTTGCTTGTTACGGCGGTAGACTCGTAGATCTTAACTCCAGGGAGTCCTTGGATGACCATGAACATCCCAACACATTCATATAGTAGTCTACCATATGCACTGATGCTAAACACACAAGATTCGGGGTCAAAATCCGACGACCTCTTGCTTGTTACGGCGGTAGACTCGTAGATCTTAACTCCAGGGAGTCCTTGGATGACCATGGACATCCCAACACATTCATATAGTAGTCTACCATATGCACTGATGCTATACGCACATGATCCGGGGTCAAAATCCGACGACCTCTTGCTTGTTACGGCGGTAGACTCGTAGATCTTAACTCCAGGGAGTCCTCGGATGCCCATGAACATCCCAACACATTCATATAGTAGTCTACCATATTCACTGATGCTAAACACACAAGATTCGGGGTCAAAATCCGACGACCTCTTGCTTGTTACGGCGGTAGACTCGTAGATCTTAACTCCAGGGAGTCCTTGGATGACCATGGACATCCCAACACATTCATACAGTAGTCTACCATATGCACTGATGCTATACGCACATGATCCGGGGTCAAAAACCGACGACCTCTTGCTTGTTACGGCGGTAGACTCGTAGATATTAACTCCAGGCAGTCCTTGGATGACCATGGACATCCCGAAGTACCCATAGATCTTTGAGATACATAAAATTTTAGTAAACAAATAAATCAAAAAATATGTTTTTTAAATAAATTAATTTTAAACTTTTAATATTTATTTTTTATAATCGTACAAAAAATGCTAGCTGTGGACCCCCCGAGAACTTGACAACTTTTTTATACATTTGTATTGGTTGTTTCCGTTGTGCTTAAAGGAAATGGCTATGCACCAGGCGCTTCCATATTCTTGTAGATGGCTCATATAATTGGGAGGAGACGCATGGTTTTTTTTAAATTGTTCGATTTTTTATGTTCAAAAATGTACCAACTTTTCATCAGTCCGCGTGGACATAAAATCAAATTCTGTCGATTGCATCGGATTCGGGGATGCCTTTTCTCTCAGGAACGGATGAGATATCGTGAATCCGTTGACACAAGTTTTGTTTTGTCGAGTAGTGTTATGTTTATTTTTCAAATATTTAAGTTTAATGATGATTTTAAAACTGAAAAAAAAAAACATATTTAATTTTTCATCAGACATCGGCATCTGGAGCAAATTAGGACAATAGTAACGAATTAGGACAGCACGATGTTCTGATATTTATTTATTTAACAAAACAATTAGTACACCAATTTTCAAATTTATTGCTCAACAATATCCTATACCTATTCAGACTGCAGTCCCGATTCCCCCCAGTGACTTAATGATAGATTGTAAAATATGTTTTATATAAAACATGAAATTTTAAACTTTTGTAAAATTTTACATTTAATGGTTTCATTCTATTTGTTTTGGTTTTTTGTTTTTTATACAGTTCAAATGAACTTTTTTTTGCTTTTGTAGTCTTTTCCTATAAAAAAAATTAAAGAAATTTATTAACAGGGCTGTGGAGTCGGAGTCGGAGTCGGAGCCGGAGTCGGTGGAGTCGGGTCTTTTTGGGAAGCTTGGAGTCGGAGTCGGAGTCGGAGTCGTCAAAACTCGAACAGCTGGAGTCGGAGTCGGAGCCGAAGTCGGCTAAATTTTAAGAGCTGGAGTCGGAGTCGGAGTCGGAGCCGAAGATTTCTGATAACCCGGAGTCGGAGTCGGAGCCAGAGTTATCTTAAATTCAACAAAAAATATGTTTTTTTTACTGTTCAGCATTTCCTTTATAACAGCTTAATTTACAAAACAACTTATATTTTTAATTGATTTATCAGATGCCATTATGTATTTGAAGCTTTTTATTGTGATTGAAAAGCTCTAATTAAGTTATTACACTATAATCACTAAATGATAACATCTTACCCAAATATGTAGTATCATAATTCAAAAAATAATAAATAAAAATTGGTTATGTACTCAGACTATATTTATGTGCCCTTTCAATTCAAATTTGACCAAATTTCATCCAGTTATTTCTGAAAAAGTACACACAAAGTCATCTTTTACCCCGATAGCGAATGTCTTAGAGGTTTTAAGTAAAAACATTTTTTAGGAAAAAATAACGAGGTACATAAAAGATTATAAATAGTAATCACTGTTTTTGCAAATCGAAAAAGAGTCACTGACAGTTTAACTTTTATAACAAATAATCAACGATAATAACAATCTCTTACTTGGAACTCAACATGCGCATTATGTTTATAACTGAGTACAAGAAAATCAAAGTGTTGCATTTAAAATAATTGAAACTAACAAAAAATGTCAAAAGAAATTGCAACAAATTTGAAATAATCATTGATTGTTGATGTTGATTTTAGGTAAATTATTTTGAAATTATTTACCTAAAACTTTGTTTTAGGTAAAGATTCACGAAGTATCGTGCGCCTCCTTTTAAAAGTATATAAAATTTTAAAATTAAAAAAAATTAAAAATTTCGAGGTTAAAATATTTTCCATGTCACAGATATTTGAAATGGACATCTTAAGCGTCTTTTCCACGAAGAAATTGTTTAGATACATGGATTTGAAATAATAATCTCCTTCAGCCATGGTGTGATGTCCATGTACGTCTTAAAAAAAAAACAAAAAAAAATGTTTCGTTTAAAATTGTCATTTAAAAAACAAGGTGCCTGTCACTGTGCTTCTTACAAATGTCAGCCTGAAAGTGAGCAAATTGAATTTTAATGTTCAATAGATCATTAAGGGGAGATTAACTTTGCCACATAGGGTTATTTTTTTCACTGTTTGATTTTTTATAATTTTTGTATTTAAGATATCGTAAAACCCTTTCAATCAATTGTTGTACACATCATGGAGAATGTTTGGTGAAAATATGAACATTTTTGGGGGTCATCCATAGAAACTGGGTGGTCGATAAACGACGTACTTTTGGTATTTTGATATTAACTCGTATCCAATCCGTTCAAATATAGGCAATATGGGTATCAAACTTCATGATTTTGAATGGCCCATTCAGACAAGATAATTTGAGGTCAATTTTTGGACCATGGCCACTTCGGAACCGTTTCTGGGTTCCCCCGGGGAACCTATGAAGTGGCCAATATCATATCAAAGCAAAACCCATCAATATGGGTATCAAAATTCTTCATTTTGTCAATACATCTCAAAAATGGTTTTCCAAAATATTTTTCTGGCCATTGGCCACTCCGGAAACGGTTCCGGATTTTCCCCCGGGTAAATCTTCGGAGTGGCCAATATCATATCAGAGCAAAGCCCATCAATATGGGTATCAAAATTCTTCATTTTGTCAATACATCTCAAAAATGGTCTTCCAGAATATTTTTCTGGCCACTGGCCACTCCGGAACCGGTTCCGGATTTCCCCCCGGGTAAATATTCGGAGTGGCCAATATCATATCAGAGCAAAGCCCATCAATATGGGTATCAAAATTCTTCATTTTGTCAATACATATCAAAAATGGTCTTCCAGAATATTTTTCTGGCCATAGGCCACTCCGGAAACGGTTCCGGATTTTCCCCCGGGTAAATCTTCGGAGTGGCCAATATCATATCAGAGCAAAGCCCATCAATATGGGTATCAAAATTCTTCATTTTGTCAATACATCTCAAAAATGGTCTTCCAAAATATTTTTCTGGCCACTGGCCACTCCGGAACCGGTTCCGGATTTCCCCCGGGTAAATCTTCGGAGTGGCCAATATCATATCAGAGCAAAGCCCATCAATATGGGTATCAAAATTCTTCATTTTGTCAATACATATCAAAAATGGTCTTCCAGAATATTTTTCTGGCCATAGGCCACTCCGGAAACGGTTCCGGATTTTCCCCCGGGTAAATCTTCGGAGTGGCCAATATCATATCAGAGCAAAGCCCATCAATATGGGTATCAAAATTCTTCATTTTGTCAATACATCTCAAAAATGGTCTTCCAAAATATTTTTCTGGCCACTGGCCACTCCGGAACCGGTTCCGGATTTCCCCCGGGTAAATCTTCGGAGTGGCCAATATCATATCAGAGCAAAGCCCATCAATATGGGTATCAAAATTCTTCATTTTGTCAATACATCTCAAAAATGGTCTTCCAAAATATTTTTCTGGCCATTGGCCACTCCGGAACCGGTTCCGCATTTCCCCCCGGGTAAATCTTCGGAGTGGCCAATATCTTATCAGAGCAAAGCCCATCAATATGGGTATCAAAATTCTTCATTTTGTCAATACATCTCAAAAATGGTCTTCCAAAATCCGGAGGGAAATCTTCGAAGTGGCCAGTGGCCCGAAAAATATTTTGGAAGACCATTTTTGAGATGTATTGACAACATGAAGAATTTTGATACCCATATTGATGGGCTTTGCTCTGATATGATATTGGCCACTCCGAATATTTACCCGGGGGGAAATCAGGAACCGGTTCCGGAGTGGCCAGTGGCCAGAAAAATATTTTGGAAGACCATTTTTGAGATGTATTGACAAAATGAAGAATTTTGATACCCATATTGATGGGCTTTGCTCTGATATGATATTGGCCACTCCGAATATTTACCCGGGGGGAAATCCGGAACCGGTTCCGGAGTGGCCAGTGACCAGAAAAATATTCTGGAAGACCATTTTTGAGATGTATTGACAAAATGAAGAATTTTGATACCTTTATTGATGGGCTTTGCTCTGATAGGATATTGGCCACTTCGAAGATTTACCCGGGGGGAAATCCGGAACCGGTTCTGGAGTGTCTAGAGGCCCGAAAAATATTTTGGAAGACCATTTTTGAGATGTATGGACAAAATGAAGAATTTTGATACCCATATTGATGGGCTTTGCTCTGATATGATATTGACCACTCCGAAGATTTACCCGGGGGGAAATCCGGAACCGCTTCCGGAGTGGCCAGTGACCAGAAAAATATTCTGGAAGACCATTTTTGAGATGTATTAACAAAATGAAGAAATTTGATACCTTTATTGATGGGCTGTGCTCTGATAGGATATTGGCCACTTCGAAGATTTACCCGGGGGGAAATCCGGAACCGGTTCTGGAGTGTCTAGAGGCCCGAAAAATATTTTGGAAGACCATTTTTGAGATTTATTGACAACATGAAGAATTTTGATACCTTTATTGATGGGCTTTGCTCTGATATGATATTGGCCACTCCGAATATTTACCCGGGGGGAAATCCGGAACCGGTTCCGGAGTGGCCAGTGGCCAGCAAAATATTCTGGAAGACCATTTTTGAGATGTATTGACAAAATGAAGAATTTTTATACCTTTATTGATGGGCTTTGCTCTGATATGATATTGGCCACTCCGAATATTTACCCGGGGGAAATCCGGAACCGGTTCCGGAGTTGCCAGTGGCCAGAAAAATATTCTGGAAGACCATTTTTGAGATGTATTGACAAAATGAAAAATTTTGATACCTTTATTGATGGGCTTTGCTCTGATATGATATTAGCCACTCCGAAGATTTACCCGGGGGAAAATCTGGAACCGTTTCCGGAGTGGCCAGCGGCCAGAAAAATATTTTGGAAGACCATTTTTGAGATGTATTGACAAAATGAAGAATTTTGATACCCATATTGATGGGCTTTGCTCTGATATGATATTGGCCACTCCGAATATTTACCCGGGGGGAAATCCGGAACCGGTTCCGGAGTGGCCAGTGGCCAGAAAAATATTCTGGAAGACCATTTTTGAGATGTATTGACAAAATGAATACCCATATACCCATATTGATGGGCTTTGCTCTGATATGATATTGGCCACTCCAAATATTTACCCGGGGGGAAATCCGGAACCGGTTCCGGAGTGGCCAGAAAAATATTCTGGAAGATCATTTTTGAGATGTATTGAAAAAATGAAGAATTTTGATGCCTTTATTGATGGTCTTTGCTCTGATATGATATTGGCTACTTCTAAGATTTACCCGGGGGGAAATCCGGAACCGGTTCCGGAGTGGCCAGCGGCCAGAAAAATATTTTGGAAGACCATTTTTGAGATGTATTGACAAAATGAAGAATTTTGATACCCATACTGATGGGCTTTGCTCTGATATGATATTGGCCACTTCTAAGATTTCCCCGGGGGGAAATCCGGAACCGGTTCCGGAGTGGCCAGCGGCCAGAAAAATATTTTGGAAGACCATTTTTGAGATGTTTTGACAAAATGAAGAATTTTGATACCCATATTGATGGGCTTTGCTCTGATATGATATTGGCCACTCCGAAGATTTACCCGGGGAGAAATCAGGAACCGGTTCCGGAGTGGCCAGTGGCCAGAAAAATATTTTGGAAGACCATTTTTGAGATGTATTAACAAAATGAAGAATTTTGATACCCATATTGATGGGCTTTGCTCTGATATGATATTGGCCACTCCGAATATTTACCCGGGGGGAAATCCGGAACCGGTTCCGAAGTGGCCAGTGGCCAGAAAAATATTCTGGAAGACCATTTTTGAGATTTATTGACAAAATGAAGAATTTTGATACCTTTATTGATGGGCTTTGCTCTGATATGATATTGGCCACTTCTAAGATTTACCCGGGGGGAAATCCGGAACCGGTTTGAGATGTATTGACAAAATGAAGAATTTTGATACCCATATTGATGGGCTTTGCTCTGATATGATATTGGCCACTCCGAATATTTACCCGGGGGGAAATCCGGAACCGGTTCCGGAGTGGCCAGTGGCCAGAAAAATATTCTGGAAGACCATTTTTGAGATGTATTGACAAAATGAAGAATTTTGATACCCATATTGAGTGGCTTTTCTCTGATATGATATTGGCCACTCCGAAGATTTACCCGGGGGAAAATCCGGAACCGTTTCCGGAGTGGCCAATGGCCAGAAAAATATTTTGGAAGACCATTTTTGAGATGTAATGACAAAATGAAGAATTTTGATACCCATATTGATGGGTTTTGCTTTGATATGATATTGGCCACTTCATAGGTTCCCCGGGGGAACCCAGAAACGGTTCCGAAGTGGCCATGGTCCAAAAATTGACCTCAAATTATCTTGTCTGAATGGGCCATTCAAAATCATGAAGTTTGATACCCATATTGCCTATATTTGAACGGATTAGATACGAGTTAATATCAAAATACCAAAAGTACGTCGTTTATCGACCACCCAGTTTCTATGGATGACCCCCAAAAATGTTCATATTTTCACCAAACATTCTCCATGATGTGTACAACAATTGATTGAAAGGGTTTTACGATATCTTAAATACAAAAATTATAAAAAAATCAAACAGTGAAAATAATAACCCTATGTGGCAAAGTTAATCTCCCCTTAAGGCCAGGTTTCTTATAGTTATTCATTCAAAAATAACAGATTAATATTTAAATTTATTAGCTTTGAAAAACAAATTTTCAAATTTACTTACAAAACTGTTCTTCTCAAAATGCCTCTAAAACTGAAGATATTTTTGATTTCTTTTTCCATAACGTATAAAACTTGTAACCTAGAAATTTTTTTTCCGTTTATTTACTTTACTTTACTTTTACTTAACTTATTTTGCTTGAGAAAAACATGACGCTTAGAGAGTTTTTAAATAATCCTATTTATCAATGTTTAAAAAATAATAAACTTATAATAGTTAACTAACTTTTGAAACATTTAAAAATATGTGGAGTCAGCGTCGGAGTCGGAGCCAACCATTTGTTGAAAGCTGGAGTTGGAGTCGGAGTCGGAGTCGGCTAGAGTTGGTAGGCCGGAGTCGGAGTCGGAGTCGAAGCCAACCATTTGTTCAAAGCCGGAGCCGGAGTCGGAGTCGGAGTCAGCTCATCTGAGAAAGCCGGAGTCGGAGTCGTTTTAAATATAACCCGACTCCGCAGCCCTGTTTGTTAATAAGAATTGTATGATTATTAATATGAAACGATTTGAATCACATTGGATTAGAAATTATGATTCATAAAAATCCAAAGCAAAACAAAGAACAAATAACAATTTTTTTAAAATATTTTTAATCTTACTAAAAACTGCTGTTCTTGTTCAGATTGAAGAAAAGATTATCACCAATCAACAGTATTGAGCTAATTCTTTGATTGTAAGCTTGAAATACATAACAAATTCAATGAACACATAGATTTTTTGACTGTTTAAAAAATTTCCCGGGAAACAAAAATGGGTAATTCTCTACCAACTCACACGAAATCGGGAAAAGTTGCTCCGACCCCTCTTCGATTTGCGTGAAACTTTGTCCTAAGGGGTAACTTTTGTCCCTGATCACGAAACCGAGGTCCGTTTTTTGATATCTCGTGACGGAGGGGCGGTACGACCCCTTCCATTTTTGAACATGCGAAAAAAGAGGTGTTTTTCAACAATTTGCAGCCTGAAACGGTGATGAGATAGAAATTTGGTGTCAAAGGGACTTTTATGTAAAATTAGACGCCTGATTTGATGGCGTACTCAGAATTCCGAAAAAACGTATTTTTCATCGAAAAAAAACACTAAAAACGTTTTAAAAATTCTCCCATTTTTCGTAACTCGACTGTAAAAAATTTTATAACATGTCATTTTATGGGAAATTTAATGTACTTTTCGAATCTACATTGTCCCAGAAGGGTCATTTTTGCCTTCCTCACCTCACTGAGGAAAGGCTATAAAATCACTCGAAAAATGAACTTCTTAAATAGGCCTCGTAGACCTACCTTCACGTATACCTATCGACTCAGAATCAAATTCTGAGCAAATGTCTGTGCGTGTGTATGTCTGTAAGTCCGTGCACCGAAAAAAATGCACTCGATTATCTCCGGACTGGCTGATCCGATTTGGGCCGTTCTGGTCTCATTCGATCCGTCTTAGGGTCTCACAAGACCAATATTAACTATTATGAAGTTTTGTTTAGTATTTCAAAAGTTATGCTAAACAAACGATTCTGGCTAAAGTTTGAAAGATTGTAAAAAGGGTGGTTTTTGTAAGAAAACCCGTCTGATCATGCATTTTTAGAAAGGTATTTGAAAGACCTTTTTAATGAGCCCAAAACATTGAAGATCTGATAACGCTATCAAAAGTTATGAGCACTTTAGTGTACACAATTTAGAGGCCGGATCTCAAATATGTTGATGAAAAAGTTGTCCGGATCGATCATGCAAATTTGAAGGTTTGACATTCTTACTACAGAAACAAATATGTACATAATTGTGAGGAAGGCACCAACCACCATCGGTGGATTAAGTAACGTTTTTCATTTAGAACAAAATTTTTCATTTCAAAATTTCGTGTTTTTTCCAACTTTGCAGGGTTATTTTTTAGAGTGTAACAATGTTCTACAAAGATGTAGAGCAGACAATTACAAAAATTTTGATATATAGACATAAGGGGTTTGCTTATAAACATCACGAGTTATCGTGATTTTACGAAAAAAAGTTTTGAAAAAGTTACTTTTTGCGTTTCTCTTTGTATCGTCGTCCGTGTCTGTCGCGGGTGACCATGAATGGCCATGATCGACGACGACCAACTTTTTCAAAACTTTTTTTCGTAAAAGCACTTTTTTTCGTCCAAGCACATTTTGCGGTTGGGCCCAGCGCACTCCGCAGATGCAAATATACAGAGCACAGCCGGTCCTCGAAACATGTGAAAAGTACGAGGAAAGGTGGTGCCAAGCCATGTGGGTTTCAAACCACGACCTTCCGTTTATCAAATGAAACCTGTAACCAATAGACCACAGGAGCTCGGCAAAGTTACCCCTTAGGACAAAGTTTCACGCAAATCGAAGAGGGGTCGGGGCAACTGCTGTGTGAGTTGGCGGAGAATTACCCAAATACTATAAAAATGAATCATTCTTACTAATCAAGTGTAAAAACTGCAATAAATATAGCAAATAATAAATTAATATGCCTATTTGTATACATTTTAAATTACTCAAAAGCCATCAATCTTGTCCAACCGCTGATGGAACTGAAACCATTCAATTTGCCTTGCATCGATTAGTGTATGTGTGGGGAGCCCTCCGATTACAACCAATGCAAAAAGGACACTCATAAATCATCCCGACATGTTCCTGTCATCTTGGCCAATCCCGGCACTGTTGACCGTCGTTGCTCATGTGTCGTCCAGGCTGAAGTAGGTTCGCACACATTCGTCCAACAAAACCGGCACTTCTTTCCTTTATTGTGCAAATAAAATGATTTCATTCAAGGATTTTACTTTTTGGGAAAAAAAAGAGCTTCCCTTATACACAGGCATGAAGGCAATTACAATGGAGAATAGGGTAATGTTTTAAATTATCGGAAATATTCTAAATCTATTTCAAAATTTAATCACCCCTATTCATTTTTTTCGAGAATGTGATCTTGTTCCCTTAACTAATAGTTTAAACTGAATGAAGTTTCATCGCGTTCATTTCACCCTAACGTTCCCCTCTCCTAACTCCCCCCTAGCTGGACTCTACGTTGACAAATTACATTCAGTGTGCTGAATAATGGTTTATTTCACGTTTTCTATTTTTTATTTTCCCACCTCACCAAGTGTCCCATTCGAGCCACCCCTCCCCCTCTCCCAAATGGTACACATTTTCTTAACACACCATTTGCCGGCTCGTCGTCAGGCCCTTGGTCTCGTCTCGCAGTCGTTCCAGTTTGTGGGCGTCAAACGACCTACACTCTCGGTGTCCCATGTTCCGTGACTTGTTTGTTGTCCTTGTCGGGACCGCTCTGGTACGTGGTGGCCGTGTGTGGAAGGGGAAAGCTTGAGGGGAGGAAAATGTTACTTTGAGGGAATTACGAAATAAAACGCTGAATTCGTGGCTTTGAAGTATAATTGTCAATATCTATACCGTAAACTGGGGTCAATCGGGACACATGGGGCGAATTGGGACAGCCTTTTTAACCATGTTGGAGCACAATATTTTGATTTTTCTGGTTGGTTTCGGTTAGATCAGACTCAGATCAACAAAATGTGTACATCCATTTCCAAATTTAAAAGCTTTAAGTGCTCTATAAACTGCTGTCCCTATTCAGACTGTTGTCCCAATTCGCCCCAGATTACGGTAATCAAAATTCTAAGCATAATATTCTTTAACATTCCAACGCCCAAGGCTCCAAAAAAGTTGGAACGGTAACTTCAACTCAATGGTTCTCGGGCATAACTCAACCAATCAAGATTATTCTTCTTTCTAGTGATTTGTTAGGATGTCTAAATGATCCTAAAACTTTGCAGAACTTAATTTGATCAAATTTGTAATTTTTGCGATTATTATTTTTTTTTTTGAATTAAATATACTTTATTGAATCTTTCTTATAATAATTACATTTGGTTTACATAATAAGTGGTCAGCTGTGGCTCTTCAGCTTTAGTTTGCTTTTCGTGATTTAAACACTGTTCATCTTTATAACTTTAAAAGTATATGATTTATCATTTTTGTAACACTAGGTACAATGAGGAAAAAAAAATGTTAAGAAAACATAACCTAACCTAAAACTAACTTAAACTTACAATAAACTAAACCAATCCTTGAATCAAGGGGTATTCAGAAATTGCACATTTTTCCCTGAATTTCAAACATTTTTCTTGAATCTTCTGATCCAACATTTTAACTTCTGCTAATTCATGAACCTCACTTGATCTTGTCCAGCCAGGAACATTCAAAACCATTTTGAGTACCTTGTTTTGGACACGCTGGAGCTTCAATTTATGAGTTCTAGCGCAACACTCCCAAACAGGTACTGCATACTCAATAACGGGGTAAATTATTTGTTTGTAAACTGCTAACTTATTTTTCAAAGATAGCTTTGATTTTCTGTTAATTAAAGGATACAAACACCTGATGAGAATGCTGCACTTGTTCAATATTTTGTCTACATGCTGCCGAAACAATAGTTTCGAGTCAAGTATGAGACCTAAATAGACAACTTCCTTTGACCAGGGTATTGAAACATCATTCATTTTAATCAAAACATCATCCTTTGGGACAAATCGGGCCGATTTGGAAAGTGGAAAAATGATGGTTTGAGTTTTGGCTGCATTTATGCGAATTTTCCAGTCGCCAAAGTATTCGGAAAGAACGTCAAGACCCTTCTGAAGACGGCCAACTTAATATCTGGTTATTTTACCCTTATAAATAACGGCAGTGTCATCAGCAAAAAGTGACAACACACCATTACCAGGAAGAGTAGGCAAATCAGATGTAAAAATATTGTACAGAAGTGGGCCAAGAATACTTCCTTGGGGAACCCCAGCATCAATGTTGAATAATCCAGAAGCAATCCCATTCAGAAAAACCCTGAACGATCTCTCCGAAAGATAGTGCTGGATAATTTTGATAAGATACATTGGAAAACCGTATAAATACAGTTTATGTATCAAACCATCATGCCAAACATTGTCAAAAGCCTTCTCAACATCCAACAAAGCCATAGCAGTTGATTTAGACTCAAGCTTGTTCTGCTTGATGATTTTAGTTACTCTCGTAAGCTGATGAGCAGTATTATGCCCCTTTCGGAAGCCAAACTGCTCATTCAAAATTATATTATTATCGTTGGTAAAATCCAAAAGCCTTGAATAGATGACCTTCTCAAAGAGTTTGGACAGACTACTCAAAAGACTAATGGGACGATAACTTGTTGGCGATGTTGGATCTTTTTGAGGCTTCAAAATTGGTATGACTTTGCCCAGCTTCCAATTGGTGGGGAAGTAAGCAAGTTGCAAACATTTATTGAAAATATTGGCTAGATGTTGAAAGAACTGATCACTCTGTTTTTTCAACACTAGATTAAAAATGTTATCAAAGCCAGGAGCTTTCATATTTTTCATTTGTTTAACTGCAACTTTGACTTCCTCACCAGAAACATGGGAATCTGCAGGAAATTCAAAGGTAGAGTCATTGATTGTTGAAATACTATTGGCAACTGATGTTTCTTTACGGCTGGTCATGGAAGCGCCAAGATTATGTGAACTAACAAAATGAAGCCCAAGTGCATTTGCCTTTTCCTCGGATGTAATCAAAGGAGAATCCTCAACATTAAGAGGAGGAATAGGCTTTGGTTTGTTTTTAAGAACTTTTGAAAGTTTCCAAAATGGTTTTGAATAATTCCCAAGCTGGCTTACATGTTTTGAAAATTCTTGATTTCTAATATTGTCAAGTCGGTCTTGTATGATTTTGTTTAAATTAACTGAAATCTTTTTGTCATAGTCCCCAGTCCGTTGATATTGTCTCCTATAAACATTCCTAAGTCTAATCAAGTGTTTAGTATCTACGTCAATATCAGTTACCTTAAAATTAACAGGAACCTCCCGAACGTTGGCAGCCTCTGCTTGGTTGATAGCCTGCTGGATCACCTCCAGCGAACGATCAATATCAGCAGAAGTTTCCGGGTGTTGATCATAGTCGATGTTGCTGTCTACCACTTGCTGAAACTGCTGCCAGTCAACGTTGTGGTAATCTTTCCGGGTTGGTTGCCGCTGCGGAGTAACGGAAGCTCCAACCTCCACAACCACCGGATAGTGATCAGAACTCAACTCTTCAAACACCTCAGGATGAACCACGTTCTCAGCCATATTGGTAATGAAGAAATCGATGATTGAGTGATTCCCAGACCGAGCCACCCTCGTTGGACGATCCGGACTCACAACGTTGTAGTATCCGTTTTGCAGATCGTTGTACAGAATCACTCCGTTCCGATTCCTCCTGCTGTTGCCCCAAACTTCATGCTTCGCGTTGAGGTCACCAGCAATGATGTACTTTGCGCTCCGCCGTGTCAGCTTCTGGATATCGCCCTTCAGTTTTGCTGCTGAACCATCTCTGGCATTCACCTGACGTGGGCAGTATGCAGCAATGAAGAGTACTGGGCCAACCGAAGTGGGAATTTCCACTCCAACGGCCTCGATGATGTCCAGCTTAAAGTGTGGCAGCCGGCGTGGCTTGAGATCACGATGAACAGCGACAAGCACACCTCCTCCTCCAGACGTGGTCCTGTCGAGCTGCGTCGCAATCTTGTAGTTTTGCAGATAAACTTTTTCACCAGGCTTCAGATGAGTTTCCGTGATGGCAGCTACGTCGATCTCCTTCTCGCGAAGAAAATCCACCAGCTCTAAATTCTTCCTCCTAATGGAGCAAGCGTTCCAATTCAGCAGCTTGAGGGACCTACGATCCATACTGGATGACGAACGAGGTCAGCACTTCAATCTGCTGGGTCTTGGTTTTGCATCCACGCAGTGCAGCGGACATCTGTTTGAAAATATTGAGGAGTTCGGTTGAGGTGTAAAGATCATTACCATTTTCCTCAACTGCTGGTTCTTGGGTTGGTCTTGGCTCCTGGCTGAAGCCCGGTGGTGGCGGTCTCGGCTCCTGGCTGGAACCCGGCCGTGGATGATTCATCTCAGCTCTCTTCCTGGGATCCAACGGTAACGGTGCCAAGTTCGGGACCTGGCGTCGCGGTTGAAGAGGTGGAAAATTTTGCTCCACCAGGGCTGGAGGAGTTCTACGACGCTGAGGCTGATTCTTCGTCGATGCTTGCTGCCGAATTTTCACGAACTCAGCTCTCTTGGGGCACTTTCGGTCGGATGACGAGTGCTCACCGTTGCAGTTGAGGCACTTCACCAGCGAATCTTGGATGCACTGGGACGTGATGTGCGCATCAGTACCACATTTGAATTTTTGCGATTAAAAACATCGTTCCAACTTTTTTTTTTGCGTGTTAAAAAAAACCGCCAAAAATTCCGCGGAGGCAGTTGTTTTAAAAAAAGGTGGAACGATGTTTTTGGTCGCAGAAATTACAGATTTGATCAAATCAAGTTCTGAAAAGTTTTAGGATCATCTAGACATTCTTACAAATCATTGGAAACAAGAATCGTCCCGATTGGTTGAGTAATGCCCGAGAACCAGCGAGTTGAAGTTACCGTTCCAACCTTTTTGGGAGGCTTGGGCGTCCGTGTAAGTTGGACATGCGTTGGGCGTTCCATTGTTAAAAAGTTAGTGATTCTCCGCCAATTCATACAGCAGTTACCGACCTATCTTCTATTTACGTGAAACTTTGTCGTAATGGGTAATTTGGTCCCTGGCCATGAATCCGAGAACCGTTTTGACCAATTCTCTGAGATTTCGGTCATTCCTTTTTTTGTTTTTTAATCCGGCTGAATTTTTTTTTGGTGCCTTCGGTATGCCCAAAGAAGCCATTTTGCATCATTAGTTCGTTCATATAATTTTCCATACAAATTTGGCAGCTGTCCAGTCCATACAAAAATGATATGTGAAAATTCAAAAGTCTGTATCTTTTGAAGGAATTTTTTGATCGATTTGGTGTCTTCGGCAAAGTTGTAGGCATGGATATGGACTACACTGAAAAAAAAATATACACAGAAAAAAAAATGTGGTGATTTTTAATTTCACTCTTTGTCATTAAAAATTGACTTAAAAAAAAAACAGAGTGCCTAATTGACAAAGAAAGCGCGTGGTCGTAAAAATATTCGGAGTGAAAAGTGATTTCTTTTGTGATTTTCAAAGCCCTTCCTATATCATCGTTGATCGGAAGGCACGGTGTCGGGTGGATTATGTTTAAATTTTTCGAACAAGGTTTTATTTTTCTGCGGTGAAAAAGCCATTTCTATATAATGATCGAAAGACGCACTGACTATTTGGATCGTCGAGTTAATAGTGGAGCATAATAACTGTGTGTGAGTGATTTTGTGTGTTAGCCAAAAAGACCTTCCCATAGCATCATTGCTCGGAAGGCTCGCCACCGGGTCTGTTATGAAAGTCCTCCCCATTGCGTCGTAGCTCGGGAGGCATCGAAAAGCCAATACCTTATCCTACTAACCCAAAAAAAAAAAAATTAATCACGTGATGCTTGAAGGAGATGCTGTGGATTCAACGGTCTCAAGCGGCATCAACAAGTATATAGCGAAAAACTATGTGCTTGATGAGTCTGCAACTTCAACTATCGGATTAACATTCCTCCCTTTCGTTGAACTGCAGGCTTCTTGGGAGGGCGCCGGTATTGACTAATAAAGTAGGGATCTTCAGAGGTTAAACAGTGAACGGATGGTTGGCTCCCACTGATCATTTTTGATTCATTGTTTAACTTCAGCTGATCTGTCAATAACGGAGTAGCAGCTCATTGGCAGTCAACCATGCTCATGCTCATGCTCAAAAATTGACTTGAAAAAAAAAAACACTATTTTTATTGCGCAATTCTCACTAACTTGGACTTCGCACTAAATTATTGCTATCGATCACACTATTGCTACTTGTCAAACTGGCTTGGAAAATTTTAATTTTCTCAAAAAATGATCAAAACGAGCCGATGTTGCTCACCTGTCAATCGCAATTTTAAAGTGCGAATGTCCAGTTTGGTGGAATTTGGCGACTGGAAATGTAAATAAACAACTGCTGGTTGCCTAGTTTTTGGAAATTTTGTTGTCAAAAGTGCGAGAGAAAAGTGCGGGCCAACTCCAAGTTACAGTGCAAGGATTTTTTTTATATGTTTTAGAGGACATCAAATGCCAACTTTTCAGCAAATTTCAGGTTGTGCAATTAGAGCGTCCAATTTACCGTCCCGGGAAAAAATTCCCGGGAATTCCCGAAAAAAAAAATTTCCCGTTTCCCGGGAAATTTGTGAATTCCCGAAATTCAAGCGAAAGTATTCATTTTCTTAAATTTGTGAAACTGTTTTTTTGAAAATGCTCTGGAAAAAATGAACAATTTCATATACCTATAATTAATCAGATTATCAGTAATTATGATATCAGAATTATTTCTGATAATATTAATTTTTGAAGCAACTGGGATTAGATCTTGCTTAATGAGTATTAAATTATTACAATTAAGTAAGCTTAACAGATTGACGTTATTTCATCAAAACAATATTAACTCCTTTCCTTCAAATTAAAATTGAGATTTTTTTACGTTGTGTCATAGTAGATCAAATGAGATGAAAATCGAATTTGTGCAAGAAGAATTAATTCAATTGGTTGAGTACCTAGTACTAAAGAAATTACAATTTGAAGTAACAGAATTATGGAGCACTGGTGCAACTACAGGTGTTAGAGGGTTAAATGTGAAAAAAATTGAAGACTTTTTGTGGAATGATGTTAATTTATCGTATAATTTAAATCATATTGCATCATAATACAAAAAAATCATTAAAAAATACTTTCTATTGTTTGTTCTCAAAAATATCTTCAAAGCTTGCTTAAAATATTTGAAAACATTGGGTTGTTTGAAGTAAAACCAACACTTAAAATCTTTACTATTTGTGCAAGAGCTGAAACTAGTATTTGTCATGAAAAACATTATTTCTGCATGTTTTTTTTCTCAATTTAATAAACTAGTCACAGTGGCAAGTTTAAAATTTCTCACCAAAAAATACCAATACACATTTTCTTGTAGTTGAATGATTTTTTACATGCAGTCAAGCTGTTAATTGATCTTCACACTTTTTTAAACCATTATACAATTTTGTTGCATAATATTAATTAAAACCAAGATCATAAATTTTTTTAATAAATTTATAATTTCCCGGGAATTCCCGGGAAATTGGCTGAAAATTTCCCGTTTCCCGGGAAATTTGTAACCCCGGAAAATTGGACGCTCAATGTGCAATAAATCTTTGACTGAGTTATGATTTTTTGAATCAATACAGAATTTTTCAAAAAATCTAAAAATTGGAGCAAAAAATTTTCAACTTCATTTTTCGATGTCAAATCGAATTTGCAATCAAAAAATACTGCAGTGAATTTTGATAAAGTGCGCCGTTTTCAAGTTATAGCCATTTTTAGGTTACTTTTTTGAAAATAGTCGCAGTTTTTATTTTTTTTAAATTAGTGCCTATGTTTGCCCACCTTTGCAAAAAATATTTTTGAAAGCTGAAATTATTTTCTATATTTTGCTTTACTTTGTTGATACGACCTTTAGTTGCTGAGATATTGCCATGCAAAGGTTTAAAAACAGGAAAATTGATGTTTTCTAAGTCTCACCCTAACAACCCACCATTTTCTAATGTCGATATCTCAGTAACTGATAGACCATTAGTTGCCTGAGATATCGCTAAATTATGAAACATTCGTAAAATTTTCCGATCTTTTCGAAAACAATATTTTGAAGAATGTAAATCAAGACTTACATTTCAAAAGGGCGTAATATTGAATGTTTAGCCTGTTTGAAATGTTATCCTTGATTTTAAATTTTTGAAAATATTTTTTTCAAAAAGATCGGAAAATTTCACGAATGTTTCATATTTTAACATTTTAAATCAGACTTGGAAAACACCAATTTACTTTTTTTTAACCTTTGCATGGCAATATCTCAGCAACTAAGGGTGGTATCAACAAAGTTCAATAAAGCAAAATATACCTAGAGAATTTTCTCAGCTTTTCAAAAAAAAGTTCTAAAGGTGGACAAACATGGGCACTAATTTTAAAAATGAAAAACTGCGATTATTTCCAAAAAAGTTACCATAAAATGGATTTAACTTGAAAACGGTGCACTTTATCAAACATTCACTAAAGAACTTTTTGATTGCAAATTCGACTTTACATCGAAAACTCAAGTTGAAAAATTTTTGCGACCAATATTTCGATTTTTTGAAAAATTCTGTATTGATTCAAAAAAATATAACTCGGTCAAAGATTTTTTGCCCATTCTGGAAATTTCTGAAAAGTTGGCATTTGATGTCCTCTAAAACATATAAAAAACAACAATTTTTTTTTACCGTGTGTCATTTTTTCCAGTGTAGTCCATATCCATACCTAAAACTTAGCCAAAGACATCAAATCGATCAGAAAATTCCTTCAAAATATACAGATTTTTGAATTTTCACATATCATTTGTGTATGGACAGCTGCCAAATTTGTATGGAAAATTATATGAACGAACTAATGATGCAAAATGGCTTCTTTGGGCATACCGAAGGCACCAAAAAAGTTTCAGCCGGAGTAAAAAATACAAAAAAATCGAATGACCGAAATCTCAGAGAATTGGTCACATGAAATTTTAAATTTGGTTTAATTTAAAGAAAACATTTCGATTTCTGAGATTTTTTTCATAGAGGTGCACAATCATTGCAGTGTATTTGCATGATTATTTTTATAAATCCTCTTAACCCAAATTTTAAATGAAAATGATTTTTAAAAAAATCCTGATAGCAGTTAAAAAAATACATCATAAGAAATCAAAAATAATTGACCAAATTCCGTATGCATTCCGTATGTATGCCATTCAAAAGTATTTTGATGGAAAATCTTTTCGGTTTCCGTCGTGTTTTTTTCAACCTTCAAACATAAAATCACAAGAAAACAATAAAAAAATATTCATGAAAGAGCACGTACTTTGCCGCCACATTTGCTCGTTTGAGGAACACTTTTTTTGCTCAGGTAGAAATTGATGTCCAAAACAACTAGACGGTAGAACCTGGACCTAACCTAAGAATCTGCAACACGCACCATTTGCCACTAGCTCTGCTCTTTTGTGTCGTGCAGATGTTCATTTTTTTGTTTTGCTTGCTCTCCTCTTATTTGATGCTGGTGATGACGATGTTGACACACTTGCCGGGGAAAAATGATGGTCAAATCGAAATGTTTTCACCCTTAATGGTATCTAACTGAAAGAGAATAGGGCAAATTGCGTTGGAAGTTGGTAAAAATAAAATAAAAAGAATTTTGCGAAATCTCATAAAATTCTCAAACAAAACTCACAGCAAATTTGTCCTTTTACCTCAGTCAAGACCACAACCTTTCCCCCTACTTGTCAGACACCAATTTCATGCCCAATTAAACCCCACTTCCTCATCGATGCACATCAATCTGCATGCCATTTGAATAAATTAAGCAATTTCACGTGGTGAGGAAGGGCGGGAGGGGGGGGGGGAAGAGCTTTTCCTCAAATTTTCTTACCATTTTCCGCCCCTCCAACAATTGTGCACTTTCGTATGATCGGCATTTTGTGCAGCAGCAAGGGAAGGAGGAAAAAAAACTGTTTTCCCATTTTTCCCCACCGCTGACGCAATCCTCTTAACTGAAAAGTGTGAAACAGAGGGAAGGTACGGGGAGGAGGGGGTCAAACGTGAGGTGCCCGGAAAAACATCCCTAACAATTATTCTTCCTCAAACTTTCCCCCTCCCCTGGTCGTCGGACCGCGCGGCGCACTGGCGAACCGGACTTGCAATTAAACTAAATAAACACACTTCAAGTTTTAATTGTAGCTCGGCGTGGGCGTTCGTCTTTTTATTTTATTTCTTGATTTTGCTCTTTTGGAAAGTTGGTCCTTGGGAGAGAGAGAGAGAAAGAGAGCGAGTGCGACTTTTTTAATTGCATTCGGCGAGGATTTGCGATTAATTTTGGAAAGATAAATAGTGGCAATTTGTCTTGGAGGGGCGTAAAATTTGCAATTGCTGTGCGGAAATGGAATTAGCACGTTTAACCCTCAAACACCCATTTTTAATTGTGGAAAAACACGTATTTGTCGAATGTTTAGAAATGAAAGGGGTCGTACTGCCCCTCCGTCACTAGAAATCGGAAAGTGGACCTTGGATTCAAGTTTTGTGAATTATTCGGTTCACTGATTTAGCGATGAATCATATTTCTACTTCTACTTCAAATTTTAAACAACATCATCTAAAATTGCTAATTGAGCAATTCTCTGAGATTTCGGTAATTTTGTTTTGTACTTTTAATCCGGCTGAAACTTTTTTGGTGCCTTTGGTATGATCAAAGAAGCCATTTTGCATGTAGTTTGTCCATATGATTTTCCATACAAATATGGAGTAGTGCGGTGCCTGTGGGGACGCGCAGTCCTGTTTTTTCGTGTTATTTTCCGTCTCTTTTGATTAGTGCGCTGACCACGGGGACGCGCTGTCTTGTTTTTGCATGCTCATTTTCATGTCTTTTGTGTCGCTGTTTGTGTGCATGGGGTGATTGGTTATTATAATTGAATAATGACATCATAAGTGCAGTGCTTCTGGGGACGCGCAGTCCTGTTTTTTCGCGATAATTTTCGTCGTAAATGATCGTAAAAATTTATTCCAACTGGCAGTTTTAGTATTCAATCATCAAATGTCATTTATTTACTATTTTTGAAATTTGCTCGCGTTATCTAAATTGTAAAAACAGTAAAAATATACTGATAAGTCCAGCCCATAGCACTACTGCTCGGCTGGCACGCGATCGATAAAAAAACTTTTTAAATAATCAATTATCTATCTTTCCGCAGCCGGCTGCCTAAGATATAAAATTGTCAACCGATAAACAAAATGCTCATGGTCACATCACTGCCACTCGTGTGATACTCATGTGATACTTTGTCGGGGATGCAGTCGATTGGGCGGTCTCTATCACTCAAGTATCAGACTAACATTCCCATCCACTTCCCCGTGACCCTACCACTGGTCGTGGCCAGCGCCGGTATTGATCAGCATGATAGGGGCCTTTGAGAAGTTGCGAAGCGAGGAAAGATAGCGCCCACTCATCTTCCACGGCTCGTGGATGTAACTTCTGGAGGTCCTGGTCAATAACGGAGTAGCAACTGTGGGTGGGCACCTATGCTTATGCTTATGCTTATGATTTTCCATACAAATATGGTAGCTGTCCGTACAAAAATGTTTTGAATGTTATTTTTAATTGTTATTGTGAAATTTTGTTTTCAATATTTAAAATAAGAATATTTATTTACCGAAAATTTCTGGAGGGGTACAATGTGTTGGCTGCTCCTCTAGCCAAATTTTGAGGTACTTTTGCCCCCCCTCCCCCAGAGTCGGCGCCAGGAGGTGTCATATGGGTCATTCCACATGAAGTGTGCAAGAAAAAAAAAATGCAAATTAGAAAATTACCATCTCCGATTCTGCTCAAATTTGACAGAGCTGTTGAGACTATCAAAACATGCAAAAATCCCGAATTTCATCCCAATCGGACCACCCCCTCCATTTTTGTACCCTCCCAAAAAATCGACTTTTTGGCAAACAACGTGTATGTATGTATGTGACCAAAATTCTTACTGAGTTTTCTCAGCACTGGCTAAACCGATTTTGACCAAACCAATTGCAATCGACTTGGTATAGGGTCCCATACATCGCTTTTGAATAGTTTGAAGTTTCGATAACTAGTTCAAAAGTTATGTAAAAAATATGTTTTCACATATATCCGGATCTCATTTATATGCATGCAAACGATGTCCGGATCCATCACCCGACCCATCGTTGGTTAGGTAATCGAGAGACCTTTCCAACGTGTCCACAACATTGAATATCTGGCAACCCTATCTCGAGTTTTGACCACTAAAGTTATGTGTGTGTACTTATATTTCTGGATCTAAAAAAACTGAAACATGTGTCCAAAACACTAATATTACCCATTGTTGGTAAAAAGTGAGGAAGGCATCAACCACATAGGTGGATTAAGTTAGTTTTTATTTTTTCAATTTGACCCAACCATCGTATTCCCCGGTTAATTTTACATCAGAATCACTTATCGACAGAAAGGAATGTGTTTCGTTCCAGAGATGTCGAATTTTAAAGTTTTGAGGTTTTGAGATTACCTACATCAGCTTCAATCGACGCATCTGCTAGAAGCACACCGGCGGGCTGATCAATAACTGCTACCTGGTCATTTATTGAAATAATAA
Source organism: Culex pipiens pallens (assembly GCF_016801865.2). Lineage (NCBI taxonomy): Eukaryota > Metazoa > Arthropoda > Insecta > Diptera > Culicidae > Culex > Culex pipiens. The sequence continues at coordinate 44,723,069 of NC_068937.1, read as the reverse complement.
TTCATCATAAATTATCTTTATCAAATTGGGCAAAAATTAACTGTATAACACTTTAGGAAACTGGAGTTAAATCCCAAATGTTCAACTGCTAAAAAAATAAGTGAATTTCTGTGCTAACCCACAATTATATATTATTTGTCAATGATGTAAACAAAATCTTAACCTAATTTGAACGTGAAATGAAAAAAAAATAATTTAAAATAGAATATTTGATGTATGGATGGGCTCTTTATATATTTCTAAACCAAATATAGGGCATGCGTATTGTCATTTATTGAGCCTCTTTCTTTCATGTTCGACAAATTGTGCTAAACTGTTTTCGCTACATTATCTCTTAACATTTAATTGAATATCATTTCAAAGCCAACTTTAACAAAACAATCTTACAATTAAAATAACTTTTTTGTGACATTCTACCCAGTAAAAATATGTTTCTCACTAAACTTAAGTACTTAACTTAATAAAAAATCAATAGGCAAAAAAAAATTTAATCTGTAAAGAAATCTTCAAAATGGTATTGAAAATCAGAACAGAAAACAGAAAAATTATATTATAACTACTACAGGAACCATCCACCCAAATAATCAAATATCGTGAAAATCAAACAGAACTCAGATAAAAACTGAAATGTTCTTGAAAGATGACTTTAACGATAAAAGAACCTGTTTTATTTTTAATTTGAATAAACCAAGCTTGAATCATTCAATTTCTTTTTAAATTACATCTTTCAAATTAAGATTGAATAATAGTTATACCCGGGCAGACGATAGTAACAAAATTAATAATATTTCAATAACAAATTCTGTTAAAATAACAAAAAGTTTTATTATTTTATCCTGAAGTTCAACTTCAAGAAGAAAAAATAATAACAGTTTCTGATAAAATAACAAAATTTAATATTGAAGTGATATTATATTGAAAATGTTGAATAACACGCTAATAACAGCAAAATTTATACATTTCAAAAACCCTCCTAATAACTAAATTTGTTATTCGTTCGGTATACTGACTTAGAAATAAAATTACCATAAATCGCACAAATGGAAAAGTTTCTAAGTGTCCATAACACAATCTGTTATTATTTTTTCTTTTGTTAAATATGTTTAGATCTTTGGGATAATTTTGTCTGATTTCTTCGGGGTCATTATTTTGGCCATGAAATAGGACCCCATTTCATGGCCTAAAAGCTAAAATTATTGTAAAAAGTTGAAATTTTGAAAGTTGATTTTTTTAATTATTTGATATACCCCTTAAAGGACTTTGTTAAAAATGGTTAGAACTATGGGATAATTTTGATAAATTTCGTCAGGGTCATTATTTTGGCCATGAAATGGGGTCCTTAAGCTAAAATTATTCTAAAAAGTTGAAATTTTGAAAGTTGATTTTTTTTTAATTATTTGATATACCCCCTAAAGGACTTTGTTTAAAATGGTTAGAACTATGGGATAATTTAGACCAATTTTGTCAGGGTCATTATTTTGGCCATGAAATGGGGTCCTTAAGCTAGAATTATTCTGAAAAGTTGAAATTTTGAAAGTTGACTTTTTTAATTATTTTATATACCCCTTAAAGGACTTTGTTTAAAATGGTTAGAACTATGGGACAATTTTGACCAATTTCGTCAGGGTCATTATTTTGGTCATGAAATGGGGTCCTTAAGCTAAAATTATTCTGAAAAGTTGAAATTTTAAAAGTTGACTTTTTTAATTATTTTATATACCCCTTGAAGGACTTTGTTTAAAATGGTTATAACTATGGGATAATTTAGACCAATTTTGTCAGGGTCATTATTTTGGCCATGAAATGGGGTCCTTAAGCTAGAATTATTCTGAAAAGTTGAAATTTTGAAAGTTGACTTTTTTAATTATTTTATATACCCCTTAAAGGACTTTGTTTAAAATGGTTAGAACTATGGGACAATTTTGACCAATTTCGTCAGGGTCATTATTTTGGTCATGAAATGGGGTCCTTAAGCTACAATTATTCTGAAAAGTTGAAATTTTAAAAGTTGACTTTTTTAATTATTTTATATACCCCTTAAAGGACTTTGTTTAAAATGGTTAGAACTATGAGATAATTTTGACCAATTTCGTCAGGGTCATTATTTTGGCCATGAAATGGGGTCCTTAAGCTAAAATTATTCTGATAAGTTGAAATTTTGAAAGTTGATTTTTTTAATTATTTGATATACCCCCTAAAGGACTTTGTTTAAAATGGTTAGAACTATGGGATAATTTTGACCAATTTTGTCAGGGTCATTATTTTGGCTATGAAATGGGGTCCTTAAGCTAAAATTATTATGAAAAGTTGAAATTTTGAAAGATGACTTTTTTAATTATTTTATATACCCCTTAAAGGACTTTGTTTAAAATGGTTAGAACTATGGGACAATTTTGATAAATTTCGTCAGGGTCATTATTTTGGTCATGAAATGGGGTCCTTAAGCTAAAATTATTCTGAAAAGTTGAAATTTTGAAAGTTTACTTTTTTAATTATTTGATATACCCCTTAAAGGACTTTGTTTAAAATGGTTAGAACTATGGGACAATTTTGATAAATTTCGTCAGGGTCATTATTTTGGCCATGAAATGGGGTCCTTAAGCTAAAATTATTCTAAAAAGTTGAAATTTTGGATGTTGATTTTTTTAATTATTTGATATACCCCCTAAAGGACTTTGTTTAAAATTGTTAGAACTATGGGATAATTTTGACCAATTTCGTCGGGATCATTATTTTGTTCATGAAATGGGGTCCTTAAGCTAAAATTATTCTAAAAAGTTGAAATTTTGAAAGTTGATTTTTTTAAATTATTTTATATACCCCTTAAAGGACTTTGTTTAAAATGGTTAGAACTATGGAAAAATTTTGACCAATTTTGTCAGGGTCATTATTTTGGCCATGAAATGGGGTCCTTAAGCTTAAATTATTCTAAAAAGTTGAAATTTTGAAAGTTGATTTTTTTAAATTATTTTATATACCCCTTAAAGGACTTTGTTTAAAATGGTTGGAACTATGGGATAATTTTGACCAATTTCGTCAGGGTCATTATTTTGGCCATGAAATGGGGTCCTTAAGCTTAAATTATTCTGAAAAGTTGAAATTTTGAAAGTTGATTTTTTTTAATTATTTGATATACCCCCTAAAGGACTTTGTTTAAAATGGTTATAACTATGGGATAATTTAGACCAATTTTGTCAGGGTCATTATTTTGGCCATGAAATGGGGTCCTTAAGCTAAAATTATTCTGAAAAGTTAAAATTTTGAAAGTTGACTTTTTTAATTATTTTATATACCCCTTAAAGGACTTTGTTTAAAATGGTTAGAACTATGGGACAATTTTGACCAATTTCGTCAGGGTCATTATTTTGGTCATGAAATGGGGTCCTTAAGCTAAAATTATTCTGAAAAGTTGAAATTTTAAAAGTTGACTTTTTTAATTATTTTATATACCCCTTAAAGGACTTTGTTTAAAATGGTTAGAACTATGGGATAATTTTGACCAATTTCGTCAGGGTCATTATTTTGGCCATGAAATGGGGTCCTTAAGCTAAAATTATTCTGAAAAGTTGAAATTTTGAAAGTTGATTTTTTTTAATTATTTGATATACCCCCTAAAGGACTTTGTTTAAAATGTAACCATGGGAACTATGGGATAATTTTGACCAATTTTGTCAGGGTCATTATTTTGGCCATGAAATGGCGTCCTTAAGCTAAAATTATTCTGAAAAGTTGAAATTTTGAAAGTTTACTTTTTTAATTATTTGATATACCCCTTAAAGGACTGAGTTGCGTTGGAGAATTTGAACGGTGTGCGTCGCGGTCCTCGCGCAGGATTTTCGTTGCCGTTTCCGTTATTGTTGTCCCCCCGATTGTGTGTGTGTTTCGATCCGGGCGGTTTCGGGATGTTTGACAGTTGAGTTGGAGAATTTGAACGGTGTGCGTCGCGGTCCTCGCGCAAGATTTTCGTTGCCGTTTCCGTCTTTGTTGTCCTCCCGATTGTGTGTGTATTTCGATCCGGGCGGTTTCGCGTTTTCGCATTTTAGTTGGTTTTATCTTTCCACAGCCGGCTGTCTAAGATTAAAACATTTATGCTAAACTCAACACCAAATAACCGGGAATAGCCTCATCCGCATACTCCGACTGATTGCCTTGAGAATGCATAATACATCACACCATTAAACAAAATTTATTGATTATTGGGGTCGCATCATCATCCTCTATGTTGAATCCTGGCCATTACCCTTACCCACTAACAAAATCCTAAGTAGAAGTAGTTTTCCGGCACACGCGGGGTGTGGATATCGTATAGAACCCACCCTTGGTAGCAGCCAGTGCTAACTAACATTCCCGTCCCATTCCCTCGAGATCTACAAACTGACATGGCGGACGCCGTTGGTGGCCAACGACTGTTTCCTATTCGCACCGGCTCTAGTTTTGATGATCGTGATGTTTTATCTTTTCAGCGCATTCATGCATGCTGTTGATAAGGGAAACATCATTTGATCGTTGAAGCCTGTGACCGGTTGTGCTGATGGGATATTATGGTCCTGTTCAGCAACGGAGAAGGACAACCATGGGTGGTCTCTCATGCTCATGCTCATGCTCATGCTCATTTGATATACCCCTTAAAGGACTTTGTTTAAAATGGTTAGAACTATGGGATAATTTTGACCAATTTCGTCAGGGTCATTATTTTGGTCATGAAATGATGTCCTTAAGCTAAAATTATTTTGAAAAGTTGAAATTTTGAAAGTTGACTTTTTTAATTATTTGATATACCCCTTAAAGGACTTTGTTTAAAATGGTTAGAACTATGAGATAATTTTGACCAATTTCGTCAGGGTCATTTTTTTGGCCATGAAATGGGGTCTTTAAGCTAAAATTATTCTGAAAAGTTGAAATTTTGAAAGTTGACTTTTTTAATTATTTGATATACCCCCTAAAGGACTTTTTGCCTTTCTTACTAAAGAAAGGTATAGGTTTTACTTTAAGGCTGGACGTCATTTCCAGCTTCGTAAATATGTCGATTCAGCATGAATTTCAATCGGAAAAATCGTCAAAAAATCACACTGCATCGATTTTCGACGCTCTATCGATTCACCTTGACAGAACTCGTCTATCTCGAACCCTCGAATTTTGAGAAAATAAATTCCGTGGAGGTCGAGTGATGTTCGTATGTGGTAAAATTTTGCAAAAATTTGTGTCGCGCCGTTCTCAGCTCCCATATATCCGATTTCGATTCTTCTGAATGCAGATGAAAGCTAGTGTGCTGAACCTGGGCGAGTTGCCGCGCAAATTTCGAAATATCCATCTGTTTTCGGATACGGTCAGACTTTTCAACAAAATACACAGTTTTCAAATGAAAATATGGCAATTTTTTTTCATTTTCATATTTTTTATTTATCTCAAAAATTGCATTTTTCGAGCTCTACAACCTCCCAAATTTTCATCCAGATCCATAATCTGGTTCTGGAGTTAGAGCCGTTTGATTAACCTACCAAAAGAAAAAAAATCCCTAAAAAAAGGTAAAAGCCCACCTGGTGACCTTTGCCAACACTTTTCATTTCCGATTTTATCCGAAATTTTTTTCTACACTCATAGTACAGACCATGAGTGAGCATCTGAAACAAATTTGACATCTATCGGTAATCCGGATCAATTTTTAGAGCGATTTACTTTTTGCCTTTCTTACTAAAGAAAGGTATAGGTTTTACTTTAAGGCTGGACGTCATTTTCATCTTCGTAAATATGTCGATTCAGCATGAATTTTTTTCGGAAAAATCGTCGAAAAAAACACACACTGCATCGATTTTCGACGCTTCGTTTTCAAGTCGACAAGTTGTCAAGTTGAGCTTCGAATACTGGCGCGAGAATGCTGGCGCATATATTTTGTGGCTCGACTTATTCTCGTTTTGTAGTAGCTTGTCTACCGATGTTTCCTACAACATGTATGATATCGTAGCTTTTCGGTTTCTTTTGCTCTGTCCTTTTTTGCATAACTGTCCAATGTTTATGCAAAAACTTTTGTCACATAGGACATTCATCCGGCTACAATCAACTTGTTTCCCGTGCGCTCCTAAAATTGCCTAAATGTAGACTTCATTTTCGTAATTTTATTTAACAGGGTTCATTGGATTCCAATAGGAGCTTTCCAAGCTTTCATCGTTTATATCGTTTTCAATGTTTTCAATGCTGGCGACGCCAATGGCTTTCTACTTAAGGTTTTCGCGATTGAGTGTGTAGTGGTGCGGTTGTTGAAAATAGCTATCTCTGACTCTGTCACTTTCTTAGAAGCTGAATGGCTAGCTTCCCTGCACCGTGCGGCACACGCGGTTCACCAAGCTAAAAAACCAAAACTGCGGTGAGCGTTGCCACTGGCGCATGGGAAGCTTGCTATGATCGCGTTTGTCATAAACGCTTGTTTGATTACAAACGTACAAACATATTGCACGATTGAATATATTCTTTTGGTGAAAATTGCGTTTTTTATTTCTTTTGGAAATCATATCATTTATAATACATTGCTTTCATCATAAGTGCTCATTCTTTTGTGCTGACGTTATAAATAAACAAAGTCGATGTTATGAATTCAAAGAAGTTCTACCATTGTTATATTCTTTAGTAAGAAAGGCTCTATCTCACCCCAGGTGGGATTAAATCGGGTTTTTTACTCTGATGGAATCCAATTTTTTAATCTATTTTTGTTTATTTTTTCTCTTCTCCAGTTATATTATTGATCGGAGGAAAAAGGAAAAACGACTATTTTCACCGAATGGTACTTGCACATGAATGATGGCTCTTAATTGATTTTTTTTAAATAAATCAATAAAATTTTTGAAAAATCTTTGCAGCCTTTAAAAAGTATGTCACAATATCCTTGTTCAGTCAATTTTAACAATTTTTGGTTGAAATAGACATTATTTATGAGCAAAACATTCCGAGATTTTTTCACTGATTTTTGTTAACATCATTTAAGTGTTCGCAGCATTATCTTCTCAGAAAATGTGATATCAATTTCATGTTATTGCATGTTTAGCTAACAATTCTTGAAATGGTTTATATCACAACTGGAAACTATTAAAATTAACTTAAAAAGTCTTTATGAATGAAATGCTTATTATGTTGTTAGTTTAAAGAATTGGTTTGAGAAAATTGCTTAATTTCACGGGATTTCACAGAAACCGTCTAATTTCACTAATTTCGCGCTGTCCGCGAAATCGTGAAAATTTACTATTCCTAATTAATTTTGAAGCAGCTTGTCGCGTTTTTGACAAACTCTCCCATTGAGTTTATGAGTATGGCTTGGATTATGCTTCAACGTAATTTGCAACTTCAAAGCTATGGCATTTTTGTGTTTGAAAAATGTGTAAATCAAGAAAACAACTACCAGGAATATTGAAATACACTTTTTTGTCTAATGTTTTTGATGTAAGTATTTGATGAAAAGTCACACCAAAATATTAGTTAGATTTTTGAGAAAAAACATTGTTTAAACCAATCACTTCTGTAAACTTTTAACTCAACATATCGTACAGCAGAATCTATCACCACCAACTTCCATCAACTCCAATCACACGGTAATTTCCCCCCGGTCCGACAAGTTAAATCATTTGCAATTACGACTTTTTCGCCGCACGCGCAACACTCGTACAAAACTATAATTCCCAATCGTATTGCACTGCTTGGCGTGTCGCGCACGGTACAAACTTGGAAGTCACTTGGATTTCTGCCTGAACCTGCCAAGATTTCCCGTGTAGTACAACTTTTGCCCGCGACGACCAAAACTTGGCACTAAGCCATCAATGGCAATCAAACCTGGTGCGGATGCTGCTGCTCTCAATGTCCTCATAAGTATACATTGGTTTGATTTTCCTGCTTTTTCAGGTTGATTTTTTTTTCCTCTCGGAGCCCCAGGAAAAACTTGTGCGGTACGAACAGGTGGTGACACTTCTTCACTTGGTTCTTTTTGGCTTGCAGGAGCAGGAAAACTTTAGCTTTTCCTGCGATGACGACGACGACCGGGAACGTTCAACAGCTCAACGGCAGTGACAGGATGACAGGGACAGTGGGAGAAAATTTGGATGGAAAATGGTCAAAATTTGTCGGAGTAGAGTTGGTCAGAGAAATGTTTCAAATTTTAACCACTTTTGCAACTAGTTTCCACCCACAGTGAATCGGGCAAAAGCTGAACCAACTAAACCCAAAACCGATGGCCGCGTGGGACAAAGTTGGTCTTTTGAAGTTTTCTCCCTCCCCGTGGGAGAGACTTTGTCAAGCCGGCTGGTGGCGTAGAGTGTGTTTAGGAGAACATCGGAGACGGACAGTGGAGTGACAGGAGCAATTTTCGCCGCAAGTTTTTTTTTTCATTTCTGTTGGCTCTGTATTCTTCTTATTGCTCCGTTTCTGGCTGACTTTTCCGGGATCGTTGCTCTTTGAGTTGTTGGGGAGGAAAAAAAGAGGCATGCAGGAAGCAAATTTTCCAAACCACAAAGAAAAGCCGCTTATGAAGAATGTTCCTTTTGTGGGAGAGGGCGGAGGCAAACTATATACGGACTATCGACGGGAAGTAACGGAATGGTAATAGTTTAGTTGTTGTCTAGGGTTATTGGAAGAAAAGGGATAGGAAGGTAAGGGAAAATTGATATTGCAAGGTGATTGAATGTTTTGTCAGGCGCGGAAAAGGACAATGAGCTGTGAAAAACTTTGAAAAACATTTTATTGAATTTAACCGTGATTTGTGTTATAAACATTTGAATATTTTTTAAGATTACGGGAACTATCAAAGCAACTTACCCGCAACAGCACCGCCTCGAGTAAGCACGCAAATGTATGCCACTTACTGGCAAAAAAAACAAATTTAATGCACTTTTGACCATAATTTCTATTTTGCGAGACCATTTCTCACCAGTCCTATCAATCCGAATTCTGAAACGGAATCTAATTTGAATTGTATACAAATTCCGTTTCAGAATTCGGATTGATTTGACTGGGCAGCAGCGACTGTTGGAGTGAGCCAGTGATGCCAGGAAAGTTTTGCCGTAAGTGTTTGCTTAAAATTTCATCACAATCGGCACTAAATTTCAAGGAACACTCCAGATTATCCAGCATCATTCAAACACGACCGCTTTTTAGGCTTAAAATGGGCCTATTTCCCCTAATCGTACTTTGAACTGACCGTTGGTTTTGGTCTTTAAATTGACCGTTGGATAACGTCTTGATTCGAAATCTAGATACTTAGTAGCATATCATTTTTGTTTAAGCTGGCAAAAAATCATGTAATAAGTTGGAAATGTTGAAATATCATCAGGATGTAGTATAAACAATCAGTTTTAAGAGAATTCATGCAAAATATGTTTTTTTTCAAACAATTTTCCATCAGATTTTCAAAATTAATATAATTTGTTGTGCTTCGACCGTGGTGTAGGGGTAAGCGTTATTGCCTCTCACCCAGTCGCCCTGGGTTCGATCCCAGAAGGTCCCGGTGGCAAATTTTGAGACGAGATTTGTCTGATCACGCCTTCCGTCGGACGGGAAGTAAATGTTGGCCCCGGACTAACCTAAAAAGGTTAGGTCGTTAGCTCAGTCCAGGTGTAGGAGTCGTCTCCCTGAGTCCTCGGTGGAGACGCTGGTAGACAGTTGGACCAACAATCCAAAGGTCGTCAGTTCGAATCCCGGGGTGGATGGAAGCTAAGGTGTAAAAAGAGGTTTGCAATTGCCTCAACAACCCAAGTAACAATTTAAGTTTTAAAACGATCTAGAAGAGATTATTAAGAGTCGTTGGCCAAAAATGGTTATAAAACATTTTAGTCCTACATGCTGTATTAAACACGAGTTAAAGCTGAGTTAAGTGCAAAGTGGACTATTTTAGGAGGTTATGAAGATCAATTTTCAAGGATGTTTTAAAACGATATAATCTAGCAGATAAGTTTTAGCAATGTCTTCAAAGACTCTTGCTGAATTAAATAAATCTTGTGTAAATGATAAATGGTTTTGGAGTATCCTGGAAGACTTCTTAGCGACTGAAATAAATCAAGATATAAATGGAACAGCTCTTGAAGAAAACCAAACGTGCCTTAACTAGATCTTATTGAATTCAAAAATATTATCATCAAAACCATTCTGTCTTATAGTGTACCCTACTTGATAAACAAGTATTAGAAAATTATACAAGACAAAAATTTACAAGGAAAATGCTATATTGAAAAATAAAACATGCATAATTTAGTGAACATATCCAAAAAGTTCATGCCATTAAAAAATGATCGAATAATTTTTCAAGATGCCTCGAAAAAATACTGCTCGCCTTGTTGAATCTTTAAATAACCTACAAGATTTTCATGCCAAAATACGTTTAATTTCTGATATCTCTCAAATATTCAACATGGCTGCGATTTTTTGCCCAATTTCTTGCCTCTCAATATGGCGAAAATCGTTAAACCATTCTTTTCTTGATTAAAACCATGTTAAATGTAATTATTCTAAGCATGCTCTTGGTGGGGACTTCTGAAGAACTGTAGGACTTGTGAAAGACTTGATATTGCTTTAACCAAGGCTAAATCACACGTTGCACTGGCCGTAGCGCATGCTTGTATCGATGGTGGAAAATAGATCCGGGTAGTGAAAATTTCTGGACCAACACGGGAAAAGGGTGGACAAAAATTTCGACTGTGTAGCTAATTTTCAGGTTCACATTACTCGGACACTCAAACAACAGCAATCCTCTCCAGCTTTCTTCCGCAAAGGGGATTTAGATGAGTAGTTACCTGTTTTCTAAGAACTTTAATAATAATTGTTCCAAATTTGCATGCGCCCTTTTTGATTGTTGCTGTAGATTTGATCATAATTTTCTCTCTAAATAAATAAACACAATAATAGCTCTGTTTTTTATTCATATAACATTAACAATACTGCGGAAAAACATACTACATGACAAAACGTATTCCAAAGTGTCAATTATTTGGTTTGGCTTTATTTCGTCACATATTCTATATTTCACTTTATCATGAACATGATCATGGTTTTCGTCACTTTTTCTTTATTTCACATACACATTTACAACGTTTGTCATAGGTTTCATCCGCCACAGAAAAAATAATCACAAATAACACTTTTTATTCTCTTATTAATCGATCACCTAACCTCTAAACTGCACTGAACAAACTGAGCGTAGCAATACATGCAACAAAATATTCATGGTTTTAATTAAGCCATTTCTAAAACTGAAGAGTTTTAATCTTATCTTCAGGAAGCCGTTGTGAATTTAAAACATTCTTGAACAAATCAACTTATTCTTGGACAAGAAAATGCCGTTTTGGAAGTTGAAATAGTTAATTTGAACGCTAGTCAAGTTAATAATTAAAAAAAACACATTTGCTGCCTCGTTAGTTTTCATCCAATGATGGATTACGAATCAGCATAGACATTGCACAACACTAATTTTCTTCAATCCTCAGAAAAAATCACAAACTAGGGACGGCATGGTTCGACTGCTCCTTGAATAATTTTAACCGCAAACAAATCACTTTTCGCTTTAAATGGTTTTCACAGAGATAGCAACAATAATGGTAACGGAATTTTTATTTCATAATCTGTAAATTCACACAAAATGTCTCCTGCAACTGCGCTGCTGCTGCTGCTCCATGATTGAAATGTTGCTTTTGACAGCTAAAGTCCTACGGTTTTGGAACATGCAACTACTAGCACAATTGGTTTTAAGATGGTTTTATTTGAGTCACTAAAAGAATGCTTGAAAATCTTATTTAAACTAATAAATAAAACTGTTTTGACAGTCTTGAAAACCTACTAGAAAAGTTTTCAAGATATCTTGAAAGAAAAGCGAGGATAGAACTTGATAGGATAATTCAAAGTTGTTATGAAACTTGGTAACATTTTCCAAAGCTTTAATAAAACTTGTGAAGAGTATTAGGCAAATCGTTTGTTACTTGGGAATCAAGCCTTCGGACACCTAGTTTCGAGTAGGAATCTCGCAATCGAGAACGCCAAGGCAATGCTGTAGAGCGAATAATTTGATTTTTTTTGTTGTGCTTCGAATCCCGAACACTGATAAAGGCTGAATCGTAATCCGGACACATTTGCTTCGAATTCCGGACACTCGGTTTTTCTAATGAATCGCACAAATTTGCACTGAAATGTTAGTGAATGGTATGCTTTAGGTCTCAAATAAGTTGTTAACATTAAAACAATCGATTTTTTAGAATTAAAAAAATCGTTTTACTAGAATTTAAGGAAAGCAAAACCATACATTTCTGCTTTGCATTTCCGGTGCTTCGGACGCGTATGAAATAATTCAAGTGAAATGTTTCGCATTTTTGAAAAACATATTATTTTATTTTATTGTTTTATTATTAACTACAGCGTTCAAACAAACCTAAAGTAAAAGTTGTTGTTAGAATTCATCACATAACACAGTTTTGACAATCATGATGCGAACTTATACCCAAATGATTGATAACACAAGATAAAGTGTCCGGTGTTCGAAGCGTCCGGGAATTCGAATCATGACGTTATTTCTTTTGGTTCAGTGAAAGCATTTAAGTTTATTCGTTTGTTTTAAGAATTTGGGAATCATGAAATTTTGGAAAACTGGGACTAGCTCCGTGGCTTAACGGTTACGGCTTCTGCCTCACAAGCAGAAGGTTCAGGGATCATATCCCGGCCGGTACCTTTGAAATTTGGAAACAGGAATTTGAACTTTCAATATGAACAAAAACGAAAATGAATCAGGTGAGATTCGAACTCACACCTCTGGAACGCTAAGCTTTCAATATGAACAAAAACGAAAATGAATCAGGTGAGATTCGAACTCACACCTCTGGAACGCTAAGCAGTCGGCCATCAGAAGGTTCACACTCTAGCAGAGAATTGATCCGTAGTGTTGAATCTTCTTTCCTTTAAATACGCGCTGATCCCTGATTTGCCTGACGGGATTGAAATTCTAAATATAGATCGAGTTTCCTTCAGATGCTTGCTTCTATGTTTAGGCGGGGCCAAACAATGCCCAGCGACCTCGGAATTGCAAGGAGCTCTGTCATTCTGAAACGGGTCGTTGGAAGCAGCGCAAGGGTTACCACCTCCTAATACCCGGGACTGAGATAAGTTGCATCAGCATTCGGCATATACAAATTCTGATACAAACTATACTTTCCCATAATATCGCTACCGGTTAGCGGGTATTGGATTGGACCAAACCACCACACCACCACATGAAATTTGGGAAAACTGGGAATTTTGTATTTTGAAAATCTGGAACTCTGTTTGTTTGGGATTCCAAGAATCGGAGTATTTGGGAATCCAAGAATGGGGGAATTTGAAAATCTGAGAAACAAGGATTTTAAAGATTTGTGATATTAAGAGTATGGGAATTTAGAAATTTTAGTAATTAGGAGTTTTTTTTGCAGGCAATTCGGAAATTTGAAAATTTGGGATGCGAGGAATTTGGAAATTTTCAAATTTAGGAATCCAGAAATATATTGAGTAACGTATTTTTTTCCGTTTTCATGGCGTCATCCATAAAGTATGTCACGCAAAAATCGGCCAAAATTAACCCCCCCCCCCCTATGTCACACTTTGTCACACAAGGTTGAACCCCTCCTCAAAATGTACGTCACATTTTGCCAGACCCCCCCCCTTGTTTTTGATGGGATTTTTTTATAATTTTATACTCTCATAATTTTGGTATTTTTTGCAATTTTAATATGAAAAAATAAGTTAAATTATTCTAATTCTTCATTTTTAAGAATAAGCATTGCGATATAAAAAACAGTTTTTTATCTTTTAAAAATGAGGCGACCTGGTATAACATTCGAGTATTAAAAAATCTTGAAAACTATTTTCACAGCTTTGTATCAAATAAGTTCAAACCATTTATAGCAGTTTTCTTATGAACACCCTGCTTTCAAAAGCATTTATTTTTTTCAAGCAAGAATTTGCAAAATTTTGAAGTTTCATCTGAAAAAAATGTGACTATATAATAAATCATAATGTGATACGTCATCAGGGGTGACATTGGGTCTGGGGGGTAAGTTTGGGTAATACAAAAATGCAGAAATTTGTATGACCCAATCTCACTCCCCAGACCCAATGTCTCCCCTTATGACGGTGCTTCTAAATATTAGTAAGCAAATAATTTTAGAAAAGAAGATTTAATTTAATTGTGCACATTGCAAATTAATATTATGCAGTCATAAAAAAATCTAGCGTGACGTCACAATCTCGCAAACCCCCCTTCCCCCCTTCTTCACATCTTGTCACACCTTTGGTAACCCCCCCTCCCCCCTAAAAGCGTACGTACTTTATGGATGACGCCTATTTTTGGAATTTGAATTTTTAAAAACGTTCGATAAAAGTCTAGAAGTCTTGGAAGAATTACAATTCAAGTGGCATTTGATGATAAGTTCAAACCCTGCTGGAGCTGTTAAATCTTGATTTGGTGAGATCTATCCATATATCTAGCATTATTTGATATATGATTTTATTCCCTTATTTTATATAATATTCTATTGATCAAATGATATATCCATATTATCCCTTTCACACCTTCTCTTTCTCCTATCCTCATTTCCTCCCCCTCCCCTCCCCACCCCACTAAATATTATTATCTGCCAAATTTACACTTACACACCACACTACAACTGATTCGGAGCGTTTGGTACGGTATTTCCACGCATCCTTCCTTCCCTGATGATTCTGTGAAATGTGATCCGTTCACAGAATCTGTCTCTGCGGTTAATGCAACGCAGTAGGCCTGGCCGCTTCAATTTTTGCTATACATTTTCGGGCTAACTCGGATGTACTGTAATCATTAATATTGACAAGAAAGGACTTGAGGCGTAATCTTACCACAAGTTCTTCCAGGATGCTCTCTTCGGACTGGCTGCGCTTGTGTTCGATTAGATTAGATTAGATTACACTAAATCCCCCATATGCGCTCTTTTTGGGGGGGCGCACACCGGGGGAGAGCGCAATTCGGGGGAGCGTTATTTCGGGGTTTGAGCGCAAACGGGGGGAGCGTTATTTCGGGGTTTGAGCGCAAATCGGGGGAGCGTTATTGCGGGGTTTTGGCGTAAAATGGGGTTTTCTTGTTTAATGTACTTTATTTACATATAAATGAAATATTTGTATAAGGGGTCATCCACAAAACACGAGTAAAGGACCATCCTCAAATCTGGGTATCCAAGAACTCCCGGAAGTCATGCCCTAGATATCTACTTGATCAACGGGGGTCTATATGGGTGAACTAACCATCGGTATAGCTTCAGGTAGCTTCAGTGAACCACGATGGATACCCTTCGCCATGTTGGATTGTTATGGGTCCTCCAGGAATTCCCGGGAGTTATGACCTGATGATCTACCTGATCAACGGGGGTCGATATGAGTGTATTAACCATCGGTATAGCTTCCGGTAGCTTCAGTGAATCACAATGGATATTCTGGTTTACCTTAAATTGTTATGGGTCCTCCAGGAACTCCAGGGAGTCATGACCTGATGATCTACCTGATCAACGGGGGTCTATATGAGTGTATTAACCATCGGTATAGCTTCAGATAGCTTCAGTGAACCACGATGGTTCTTCTGGGTTACGTTGGATTGTTATGGGCCCTCCAGGAACTCCCGGAAGTTATGACCTGATGATCTACCTGATCAACGCGGGTCTATATGGGTGAACTAACCATCGGTATAGCTTCAGGTAGCTTCAGTGAACCACGATGGATACCCTTCGCCATGTTGGATTGTTATGGGTCCTCCAGGAATTCCCGGGAGTTATGACCTGATGATCTACCTGATCAACGGGGGTCGATATGAGTGTATTAACCATCGGTATAGCTTCCGGTAGCTTCAGTGAATCACAATGGATATTCTGGTTTACCTTAAATTGTTATGGGTCCTCCAGGAACTCCAGGGAGTCATGACCTGATGATCTACCTGATCAACGGGGGTCTATATGAGTGTATTAACCATCGGTATAGCTTCAGATAGCTTCAGTGAACCACGATGGATATTCTGGGGTACGTTGGATTGTTATGGGTCCTCCAGGAACTCCTAGGAGTTATGACCTAATGATGTACCTGATCAACGGGGGTCTATATGGGTGTATTGACCATCGGTATAGCTTCAGGTAGCTTCAGTGAACCACGATGGTTCTTCTGGGTTACGTTGGATTGTTATGGGCCCTCCAGGAACTCCCGGAAGTTATGACCTGATGATGTACCTGATCAACGGGGGTCTATATGGGTGTATTAATCATCGGTATAGCTTCCGATAGCTTCAGTGAACCACAAAGGATATCCTTCGCCTTATTGGGTTGATATGGGTCCTCCAGGAACACCCATATAGACCCGCGTTGATCAGGTAGATCATCAGGTCATAACTCCCTGGAGTTTCTGGAGGACCCATAACAATCCAACGTACCCCAGAGTATCCATCGTGGTTTATTGAAGCTACCTGAAGCTATACCGATGGTCAATACACCCATATAGACCCCCGTTGATCAGGTACATCATTAGGTCATAACTCCCAGGAGTTCCTGGAGGACCCATAACAATCCAACGTACCCCAGAATATCCATCGTGGTTCACTGAAGTTACCGAAAGCTATACCGATGGTTAATATACCCATATAGACCCGCGTTGATCAGGTAGATCATCAGGTCATAACTTCCGGAAGTTCCTGGAGGGCCCATAACAATCCAACGTATCCCAGAAGATCCATCGTGGTTCACTGAAGCTACCTGAAGCTATACCGATGGTTAATACACTCATATAGACCCCAGTTGATCAGGTAGATCATCAGGTCATAACTCCCGGGAGTTCCTGGAGGGCCCATAACAATCCAACGTATCCCAGAAGATCCATCGTGGTTCACTGAAGCTACCTGAAGCTATACCGATGGTTAATACACTCATATAGACCCCAGTTGATCAGGTAGATCATCAGGTCATAACTCCCGGGAGTTCCTGGAGGACCCATAACATTTTAACGTAACCCAGAATATCCATTGTGGTTCAGTGAAGCTACCGGAAGCTATACAGATGGTTAGTTCACCCATATAGACCTCCGTTGATCAAGTAGATATCTAGGGCATGACTTCCGGGAGTTCTTGGATACCCAGATTTGAGGATGGCCCCTTATCCGTGTTTTGTGGATGACCCCTTATACAAATATTTCATTTATATGTAAATAAAGTACATTTAAAAAGAAAACCCCATTTTACGCCAAAACCCCGCAATAACGCTCCCCCGATTTGCGCCAATTAGAGCGTTATTTGGGGGGAGCGTTATTTCGGGGTTTGAGCGCAATTCGGGGGGCGCAAAACGGGGGAGGCGCAATCGGGGGGAGCGTATTTAGGGGATTTAGTGTATAAATAAGCGGATTTTCGATTTCTGAAATCTTCTGAGACTAGGATTTCTGGGAATTTGAAAATGGTGAATTCAGGAATTTGGTTATTTTGGTTTTTAGCATTAATTAATTTCCGGATTCTTACAAAAATCGACGGAAATTGCGAAAAAAAAAAATGAGTCGAGTCATTTTGGCCAAGGAACCCCCAGTTCAATTTGAAGCCCGGTCAGACCAGTTTTTTTTAAATCAAAAGTGTTTGTTGTTGTTTGCATTACGTGCTCTGGTTTTGTTTATTCAAGGTCAAACATTAATACGCGTTTGTCTCGGACGACAATGTCGAGACATGCTTTTGTTTAAAAACAAAAATGCAAATTAACTCCTTGCTTTTTTTGTTATTTTTGATGTTTAAAAGCATTAGAAAACCCTTCTGTTGAACTGCAACAACACACTGTGTAACACCCCTATAACATGATCATCTCCATAACGCCGCGCCGCTGGAATGCAAATCAAATTAAAACCACATTAATGGGACCATTAAAAGCACTTTGCACACGCATCCGTATCTGTTCACATAATTAATTTGCCGGATTTGCATGCAAAGTTACTTCATTTCACGCCACCAGAAAACAAAGATCATCGTGCTTGTATCGTTTCCTCTCCCAGCCTTCCAACCCAACCGGAAAGCTTTTTCCTCTCCTTATTTTGAGCCCCGCGTAAAACTTTCCACCAGACAACAAAGCTCGACAAAGCCCCAAAGTTGTTGCCCGCGCGCACACACACTCACATTTTTGGGAAACCACTTTACTTCCACACTTGTCAGGGCGCGATTTTCAATGGCGCTCCCTTCTCGAATTCATCACCCTGCCAAGGATTTTCCAAGTGCGCAGCTCCTCCTGCGGCCACGTGGATTCCTGTTCGCGCGCCAAATACTTTCAATTTTCACACCCCCTTGCCACCAGTTGAAGTCTTCGCAGAAAAGCAACTTTTTTAATAATCTTAAAAGTAATTAAAAAGAATCTTTGTTCTAAGCGTAAACTTTCGCTCCCATCTTCCACGGGTGGCTTTTCCGGAAGAGTTGGGGGGGAAAAGCAAGTGTTGAGGAAAAGCCATTGCAAAAGGTGTGCGACTTTTCCGCCGTTTGGTGTTATGTGTGTTGACTTGGCGGTTAGCGGCAAGTCTCGACCAGGTTTTGGTCCCGGCTGGACATGACGGTTGGCGGTTGTCTGCGGGCCTGAAAGTTTGCGTTATTTTCTTTTTGTGGCACTCGCTTTTCGATGGCTTCTGCCGAGGAGGAAAAGTTTTTCTATCAACAATTAATTTCATGATCAGAGTTTTTGTTTTCCTCTCTTGCGTTGTGGTCACCTTTTGAAGGTTGATTGGCAGACGGGTTGAAAAGGTAACTTTTTGTGTGGTATTTTGTTAATTTTTTACAGAGCAAAATAAAAAAAAAATGACGATGAAAAATGTTAGCAGACTCAGCACATCTGATGTTTCAAGATCAACAGAGTCCACACTTTTCAAGATATAATGAAAAATGAAATGAGTAAGAGTCATTTCTTCCCAAGTGACCACTCGTCCGACATCGACCTTCACCAAATCTGCTCACATTATAAATCAAGAAAAAAATTTAAAATATGTTTTCCTAAAAGAAAACTTGCCAATAAATCAACTTTTCGGTAATAGCCTACGCACAAAACCAAAAAAATAGCTATGCAAGAAGCAAATAGTTCAGTTTTTGATGGATCTAGACTAAATTGACTCTCCTGAATCCGAATCTGCCTGTTGATTTTCCCAATTCTCAAAGTGAACCGAGATATGCAAGATTGCGTTCAAACCAACTAGGCAAATTTAACTAATTTAAGGTCGCTGAAATCGAATATGAACCCAAGAATACTCCAAAGTACTCAGGGAATGAGCAATCGGATAGCTAATCGAACGACCTTCCTAAAAAACGTTTCTTAATCCACACGTGTGGTTGATGCCTTACGCACTTCTTACTAAAAGAATCTAAAAAAACTTTAAAATTTCAGACTAGTTTGAAAGGTTATTCGATTACCTATCCAACGCTTGTAAAAAGCACCTGAATATCACTTAAGTGGTCATAACTTGAGACAGTGCACAGTGGTCCAGATCGCAAAATTAAGTGGAAAATGGATTTTCCGAAAAATGGTGACGTTTTGGAGCTTTGGTGTCTTCAGAAGAGTTGTTGCAAATGGAAAGGGGCAACTTTTGGTTTGGTTTAAAATTAGGGTGGTTCACGATTAGGGTGATTTTGAAAATCTAACTTTTCAGGAATATTTTTGGGAATTTTTATGTCTTCTAAAAAGTTGTTGGGCTGGCCAATTCAAGCAACTTTGTCGAAGACACCAAAATTTTATCTCGTAATCTACGCCTTCTATGACCAAATTTATAGAAAGCATCTGAGCAAACCTTCAAAAATCAGTTTTTTGAACGTGGCAATTCAGGGTTAACTTTTAGAGAAAAGTGATATTCGGAGCACTTTTAGAGCTCTACAAAACGAACATTTTCATTTTTTGACATGTCAATTTGGACTTAAGGGTCAAAAGTTACAGCCATTTTAAGGTAAAAAAGATGCAAATTTAAAACTTAGATATCTCAAAATGGCGCAAGCCAAATTTTAAGCACTAGGTTGCATTTGAAAGAGGAGATCTAGCACTACAAACGCTGAAAAAATCTCAGGGGTGTTTTTCTTTAAACTTGAGATATCTTCATTTGAAAAAGTCTAATTATCAAGGGGAAACCATATGGGACCACCCTAACGAAATTCGAAAATTGTCCAAATATATGTTTTTCCATGTAATTTTGCCCGCTGAATCTGAATCTGCCCTCAGAATTGAGCCAAAATGTCAACAAATCGATTTTTGGTCATATTTTGGGTTTCCATGTAAAATTATCATTTAAACCCAAAATATGACCAAAAATCGATTTGTTGACATTTTGGCTCAATTCTGAGGGCAGATTCAGATTCAGCGGGCAAAATTACATGGAAAAACATATATTTGGACAATTTTCGAATTTCGTTAGGGTGGTCCCATATGGTTTCCCCTTGATAATTAGACTTTTTCAAATGAAGATATCTCAAGTTTAAAGAAAAACACCCCTGAGATTTTTTCAGCGTTTGTAGTGCTAGATCTCCTCTTTCAAATGCAACCTAGTGCTTAAAATTTGGCTTGCGCCATTTTGAGATATCTAAGTTTTAAATTTGCATCTTTTTTACCTTAAAATGGCTGTAACTTTTGACCCTTAAGTCCAAATTGACATGTCAAAAAATGAAAATGTTCGTTTTGTAGAGCTCTAAAAGTGCTCCGAATATCACTTTTCTCTAAAAGTTAACCCTGAATTGCCACGTTCAAAAAACTGATTTTTGAAGGTTTGCTCAGATGCTTTCTATAAATTTGGTCATAGAAGGCGTAGATTACGAGATAAAATTTTGGTGTCTTCGACAAAGTTGCTTGAATTGGCCAGCCCAACAACTTTTTAGAAGACATAAAAATTCCCAAAAATATTCCTGAAAAGTTAGATTTTCAAAATCACCCTAATCGTGAACCACCCTAATTTTAAACCAAACCAAAAGTTGCCCCTTTCCATTTGCAACAACTCTTCTGAAGACACCAAAGCTCCAAAACGTCACCATTTTTCGGAAAATCCATTTTCCACTTAATTTTGCGATCTGGACCACTGTGCAGTGTTGCCAATGGAAAGGTCTTTTGATTACCTATCAAACAATGTGTCAGTTGAAGGATCCGGGCATCGTTTACATACAAATAAGTGAGATCCGGCTTCAAAAAAGTACCTAAATATCATTTAAGTGGTCATTATTTGAGACAGGGTTGCCAGATCTTCAATGTTTTGAACTCATTGGAAAGATCTTTCAATGATCTATCCAACGGTTTCCTAAGTGAGATCCGGCTTCAAAAAAGTACATAAATATAAGTAAAGTGCTCATAACTTCTAATATAGCTGTTAATGCATTTATTTCTGGCAGCTTTAACCTTCTTGGTCACTCGCTACCCTCACTTCTAATAAGGTTAACAGATCTTCTATGTCTTATGCTCATTTGAAAGGACTTTCAATTATCCAACTAATGACGGGTTGCATGCGATGGATCTGGACATCATCTTCATCGAAATATCTGAGATCCATCCACCAAAAGGTACCGTAAAACGGGGTGACTTTGATAGGTTTGCGATTTTTCCGCAAAATAAAGAGTACAATTAAAAAAAGTACGGAATTGTTTGGAATTGTACTGACCGTGGTAGAGAAGTGTTCAACGTACCTTAAAAAAGAATTTACATACAATTTTGAAAAGTTTAAAAAGTTAGTTAACTATAGTCAAAGTGTCAAAGTGTCATGATTTTCTCAATGAACATGATTTTGAATCGGAAAATGGAATGCATTTTCGGATTCTTTGGACAATTTTCAACTAGGAGAAGGTTAAATAAGTTTGTAAATAATGAATAATATGTATTTTTGAACCACAATTAAAAAAATATCTCCAAATTTATTGGCAATTTTAGTTGAACAAATTTCATGTAAAATGTGAAAACTTTTGATTGGTGCTTCGAATTCAGTATAAAATGCAATATATATCGATAATTTTATAAACAAAATTAGTTTTAACAAATTTCATTCAAAATTCCGACTTTTTAACAATTTTACCTAAAATTTATATGTAAAAGCTTATATACTAAGTTAACTTAATATAAACTTTGTTTTTTTTTTCTAAAAAACTATATCAGCTACTTTAGTGTTGGTACATTTAACGTACAAATAATGTTTGAACATCTTAACCTTCCTGGGATCTTAAGAAAAACTTACGTTTAAGGTCTTAAGGGGTCTATATGACCCCGGAATTGAAAATGCTGGCAAAAATCTATTTTGCAACCGATTTTCGTTCTATTGGCTGCAAATGAAAGGTATGGATGTCTAGAAAGGCACCTATGCTACGAGGATCTGATGTGGCCACTTTGGTCCCAGGGAATCGGTTTCAAAGGAACAAACTTTCCGGCAAACCTGTTTTCATAGGTTTTGTTAGATTTAGGTATGGATTAATGCAAAATAAACTATATTTAATCTCTAAAAATAAAATTCATACTCTCCGGAACAGATTCAATGCCATTTGGAACAGATCTGGCCACTCCGGAACCGGTTTCGGATATTCTGGAAGTGGTCAGATTGCTATTTTTGTAAAAGCGTATCGTGCGACATATCAAACTTCATGAAATTGCAAGCCATGCACACTGGAATCAGTAAAAAGCCAATTGGACCATATCTGGCCACTCCGGAACCGGTTCCGGATACCCTGGAAGAGGCCAAACTGCTATTTTGGTGAAAGCCTTTCGTGCGGCATATCAAACTTCTTGAAATTTCAAGCCATGCACTCTGGAACCAGTAAACAACCGATTGGACCATATTTGACCACTCCGGAACCGGTTCCGGATACCCTGGAAGAGGCCAAACTGCTAATTTGGTAAATGCCTATCGTGTGGCATATCAATCTTCATGGAATTTCAAGCCATGCACTCTGGAACCAGTAAAAAACCTATTGGACCATATCTGACCACTCCGGAACCGGTTCCGGATACCCTGGAAGAGACCAAACTGCTATTTTGGTAAAAGCCTTTCGTGCGGCATATCAAACTTCTTGGAATTTCAAGCCATGCACTCTGGAACCAGTAAACAACCGATTGGACCATATTTGACCACTCCGGAACCGGTTCCGGATACCCTGGAAGAGGCCAAACTGCTAATTTGGTAATAGCCTATCGTGCGGCATATCAATCTTCATGGAATTTCAAGCCATGCACTCTGGAACCAGTAAACAACCGATTGGACCATATTTGACCACTCCGGAACCGGTTCCGGATACCCTGGAAGATGCAAAATTGCTATTTTGGTAAAAGCGTTTCGTGCGGCATATCAATCTTCATGGAATTTCAAGCCATGCACTCTGGAACCAGTAAAAAACCGATTGGACCATATTTGACCACTCCGGAACCGGTTGTTAGTGCTCTTGACACGGCCAAATGGCCTTTTGATTTATTTATTTCGGGAATCTGAAAAATCCCATTGGACCATATCTGGCCACTCAATTGACCCAATTGGACCATATCTAGCCACTCCGCTTTACACATCGAATTTTGCGTAAATATTATTTTGGGCAAAATTGGAAAAATAGTTCAAACTGTCAAACGTTTATCCACCCTTTTCCTCGTGTTGGTATAGAAATTATAAGCCACGAACATTTGAAACTTGTAAACATAATATCGAACCACACCTGACCACTCCGGAACCGAAACCAAATAACAAAGACAAACTTGTATAAAAGCTCAAATCGTGGTGGCGCCCACATTCAACTCAATTTGTATTCTTAAACGGAGTTTAATACGAATCGTGTACGACTTCCGTTTCATTTGATCATAATCTGATTTTCATGGTGATCAATCACACGAATGAGAAAGGACTGGAAAAAATGGGTAACACGTGGAAGGTGCTCGATGAGTGCGAGTTCGATGGATTTCTTGGCCTACTAATTTTGTGCGCCGTGCTGAAGTCGAACAAGGAATCGCTGGAGACTCTATGGGACGAAAACCTTGGAAGACCCATTTTCCGAGCCACCATGTCGCTGCAGCGATTTAAAACCATCCTTCGAATGCTACGGACTGATGACAAGACCACACGATCAACGGAGAAAGGCGCCGGAATCAAAGATTTCTGGGACCTCTGGAACCTGCAGCAAGCACTCCTGTTCACGCCGCACGAAGTCATCACTATCGACGAGCAGTTAGTGGCCTTCCGAGGTAGAGTATTCTGCAGACAGTATATGCCCAACAAGCCGGCCAAGTATGGCCTCAAGTTTTTCAACGCGTGTTGCAGTAAAACCGGATTTGTTCTTCACTCGCAGCTCTATTTGGGCAAACGTGATGGCAAAACGGAAAAGAACCAGTCCCAGAGGGTTTCCGAAGATCTGCTGCTGAACAGGAGTTTCGAAGGTCGGACTGCAACCATGGATAATTGGTTTACTTCCGCCCCATTTGCCGCAAACTTGCTAAAGAATAAGATCGGATTAATAGGTACACTACGGAACAACCGAACGTGCATTCCACCAGCTTTGCTGAACAAAAAAGGCCGAGAGGTTTTTTCTACAATGTTCGCGCATACATCCGACACGACGCTTGCCTCATACATTATGATTCATTATGATCAAAAACTCACCGAATCCACAAAAAAAAGCCTGAAATCATACAGTTCTACAACGCAAATAAAGGTGCAGTTGACACGGTTGACCGTCGACTGGCGTCGTATTCGGTGAAGCGATCAACCCGTAATTGGAAGAATGTCGTTGTCTCTAACGCAATCGATTTGTCGCTGAATAACGCCTTCATACTTTTCGACGATATTTTCTCAGGCTGGAACAAGTCCTTGGGCCGTAAAAGGATTTTTCTCCAAAATCTTGGAACTAACTTGGTCAACCCACTGATCGCAACTCGGCAAAGGATTCCAAGATCGATGTTTGCTGCCGAAATTGTCAGGACGGCGCGGGCGAAACATTCCTCTGGCGACACGCTACCAGGACCATCCGGCACAAGTCATCCTCCAACTGATAACGGCCGCTCAGAATCTTCGGAAACAAGTCCACTTCCTGCAGATATCCGCCGGAAACGCAGACGTTGTCTATTTTGCACTAAGTCGGACAGCAAGCATAACACCAAATGCAGCAAATGCGAATCATACATCTGCAAAAAGCACAGCTTGATTATTTGCCCGAATTGCGAAGCATAGGTCGACGCATATTTATTTTTGATTTGTCTCGGTACAAAGTGAAATCATAACTAAGCTAAACTAACACGGTATGAACTGATCTATTTTTTTTTAAATCAAATACGAGGTGGGAAACTGAATTCAATAAATCCACTAATATTGTCAAACAAAAAATTCTTTGAAAATATATCCGAAAACGATGACTAATATGCCGCCGGTAGGCTTCTACACAAATGGCCAATTGACCATTTCTAGGGTACCCAAAACAGGTTCCGAAGTGGTCAGATATGGTACAATTGGCTTTTGACTGGTTCCAGAGTGCATGGCTTGTAGTTTCATGAAGATTGATATGCCACACGATAGGCTATAACCAAAATAGCAATTTTGCCTCTTCCAGGGTATCCGGAACCGGTTCCGGAGTGGTCAAATATGGTCCAATCGGTTGTTTACTGGTTCCAGAGTGCATGGCTTGAAATTCCATGAAGATTGATATGCCGCACGAAAGGCTACTACCAAATTAGCAGTTTGGCCTCTTCCAGGGTATCCGGAACCGGTTCCGGAGTGGTCAAATATGGTCCAATCGGTTGTTTACTGGTTCCAGAGTGCATGGCTTGAAATTCCATGAAGATTGATATGCCGCACGATAGGCTATTACCAAATTAGCAGTTTGGCCTCTTCCAGGGTATCCGGAACCGGTTCCGGAGTGGTCAAATATGGTCCAATCGGTTGTTTACTGGTTCCAGAGTGCATGGCTTGAAATTCCATGAAGATTGATATGCCGCACGATAGGCTACTACCAAATTAGCAGTTTGGCCTCTTCCAGGGTATCCGGAACCGGTTCCGGAGTGGTCAAATATGGTCCAATCGGTTGTTTACTGGTTCCAGAGTGCATGGCTTGAACTTCCATGAAGTTGGATATGTCGCACGATACGCGTTTACAAAAATATCAATCTGGCCACTTCCAGGGTATCCGGAACCGGTTCCGGAGTGGCCATATATGGTCTAATTGGCTTTTTACTGATTCCACTGTGCATGGCTTGCAATTTCATGAAGTTTGATATGTCGCACGATACGCTTTTACAAAAATAGCAATCTGGCCACTTCCAGGGTATCCGGAACCGGTTCCGGAGTGGCAAGATCTCTTCTAAATGGCATTAAATCTGTTCCGGAGAGTATGAATTTTATTTTTAGTGATTAAATATAGTTCATTTTGCATTAATCCATACCTAAATCTAACAAAACCTATGAAAACAGGTTTGCCGGAAAGTTTGTTCCTTTGAAACCGATTCCCTGGGACCAAAGTGGCCACATCGGATCCTCGTAGCGTAGGTGCCTTTCTAGACATCTATACCTTTCATTTGCGGCCAATAGAACGAAAATCGGTTGCAAAATGGATTTTTGCCAGCATTATTTATTCCGGGGTCATATAGACCCCTTAAGACCTTAAACGTAAGTTTTTTTGTAGCGCCCTTTCTAGGTGGCGCTGGAGGTTGCTTCCGGTTGTAAAATGTTAATTTTACAAAGTTAGGAAAAGTCAGAAAGTTTCAAGTCTGTAAGTTAGAATGAATAAAAGATACAGCACATTTTATAAGCCGTCTGGGTCATATAGACCCTAAGACCTTAGGAGGGTTAAATATGATTTTAACAATAAATACTATGACTATCAAAGTCACCCCGGAATTTGAACAAATAATTTTTAACGTAACTTTTTTCCTAAACACTATTGAAAAAACTTTTTTTCAATATAGTGCATGGACTTTGTGTGGCCTACCCTTGTACAAGTTTTAAAAATAATAATCTCTAGAAAAACCTTACCTGTTGGAAAATATTACAAAAACAAATTGAAATCCTATCAAAGTCACCCCGGTCTACGGTACTAAAATATCACTGAAGTACTCATAACTTTTGATAGGGTTGATACCTTTCTACAAATGTGAGTTTCTTACAAAAAAACGTTACTTAATCCACCTTTAGGTGGTTGGTGCCTCCCTCACATTCATAAAGTTAATTCATTCAGTAAAAATAGCAACATTCCCCATTAACATGTTTAACAAATCAACTTTATTACTCATTTCTTTTAATAGGGTTCACAGATCTTCAATTTTTCTGGCTCATCGGCAAGGTCTGATATAAAACCTATTTATTGACAGTTCACATGGAAGATTCAGACAATATTTCTATCACAATATCTGAAATCCGGCCTCCAAAATGTTTATGAATAACACATAGGTGCTAATAATTTTTGATATGGTTGTCAGATCTTCGATGTTTTAGGCTCATTTGAAAGGTCTTTCGATTATCTAACTAACGATGGGTCACATGATGGATCCGGAAATAATTTTTATTGAAATCTCTGAGATCCGGCCTCCAAAAAGTATATAAATAACACTAAAGTGCTGATAACTTTTGATAGGGTTGTCAGATCTTTGATGTTTTAAACTCATTTGAAAGGTATTTCAATTATCTAACTAACGACGGGTTGCATAAGAGATCCGGACATCATTTTCATTGAAATATGTGAGATCCGGCCTCCAAAAAGTGTATAAATAACACTTAAGTGCTAATAACTGTTGATAGAGTGGTCAGATCCGCAATGTTTTGGGCTCATTGGAAAGGTCTTTTTAATACCTTTCTGAAAATGTATAAAATATAGGTTTTCTTGCAAAAACCACCCTTTTTACAATCTTCCGGACATACGCCATATCGTTTTATTAGCATAACTTTTGAAGTGCTTAATTAAACTTGCTGATTTCAAATAGAGACCTATGGGACTCCAAGACGGAACGAATGATACTAATACGGTCAAAATCCGTTAATCCAGTCTGGAGATAATCGAGTGACATTTTTTTTTGTCCACCCACCTACACACATCCACACAGCCATTTGCTCAGGACATGATTATGAGTCGATATGTATACGTGAAGGTGGGTCTACGAGGTCAAATTAATTAGTTCATTTTTCGAGTGATTTTATGGCCTTTCCTCAATAAGGTGAGGAAGGCAAACCCCTTTCTACATCTTCTGGATTTTGGCCAAAATCGTTTCTTTTTTTAAACTTTCGAAGTACTTTGCTAAACTTCATAATATTTACTAGGGTCTTATGGGACCCCAAGATGGATCGAATGAACTCAAAACGGTCAAAATCGCACGCACAAACATTTACTCAGAGTTTGATTTGAGTCGATATGTATACGAAAGGTACCGTAAACTGGGGTGACATTGATAGAAATTGGATCTGGCAACTAATTTTGATATATCGAAAGGAATAGTCACATTTTTGCATATATGTTCGATAATAAGTTATCCTTTAATGCTTACATTCTCAAATTTTCCAAAAATGTTGAGATATTAATTTGACGGGCATTTGAAAAACCTACCAAAGTCACGGTATTTTTTGGAGGTCGAACTAAGAAGTTCATTTTTCGAGTGATTGTATGGCCTTTTCTCAGTAAGGTGAGAAAGGAAAAAAAAAGCTTGCAAAGCTTGAATTGACAGACATGACATTACTTACTTCACTTTCCCACATCAATCTGTAAAATGTGCTGATATCAACAAATGTGACTAAGCCAAAATGTCTATTAATATTTCTAAATCGATTTCAGTTACAGCTTCGCAGAACGCTCAGCTCCGAGCAAAATCCTCTTCCATCAATACATAGGTAGGTGCCATAATTGAAAGCCGTCTTGTTCTTATCATCAATTGCTCGCCAAGTTGCATTCAATCATCGTTTCTGTTCAACTCAATTCACCGGCTCTCTGGGAATACACGTCTGAAGGAAGATTTCCTCCTTATCCCACATTGGCCCGCCTCCCAAGTCACTTTTCCGCGCGCGTCATCATAACTCATTTACGGAGACGTTTAATGCAGTGATTTATGATCCAGGCGCCGATTTTCGCCGAGCTCAGCATTAATTCCTAGCCCATTCATTTCGATTGCTCCCACGACTTCCGATCGGCAGAACGTCTGGCAGCAGCCCTACCATGAGACACCAAACGCCGGGTTAGTGCAAGAAACTAGCTAGAGAAGTCAAGCAAAAGCCAAATCGCGCTAAACTCGTGCTGGAAAGCTGCTGATCTATTAGTTTGTTGCACCACCTCACCGCCCCCCCCTCCCTAAAACCCCTTCTAAACTAGCTTGTGCCAGGGTCTTATCACGGTCATACGTGGGAGACTGTGTGGGAGAGAGAACATGGAAAACTTGCAGTGTTGTTGGTGGCGGTTCAGCCATCAGACCCTCCCCGGTTTACAGTGAGTTGGAAATTCTACATTATCGAGTGCACACAAGTTTGTGTTCTGAAAAGTTGTGAAATAGGGACGGGTTCACTGCTTAAACATTGTTTTATTTGGGAAAAAAATTCCGTAAAGAAATGGAAACTTGGTGTCAACATTATTTTCATATAAAATTGAACGAATAGACGTTTAATAAAAAAAGTATTTTTCATCAACAAAAATTTGAAAATAGTTTTAAAAACGCTACAATTTTCCGTTACACAACTGTGAAAATTGTGGATCATGCCATTTTATATGGATTCTTTGCTAAGCTTTTTAGCCATTTTATATGAAATTTGCAATCTGCAATGACACAGAGAAGTCTTTTTCATTCATAATTTATCATTTAAAAATTTCGTAACTTTGAATGGTTACATTTTAAAGTGAAACAAAGTTCTACAAATTTGTAGAGTAAACAATATAATTTTGACGTTTGAACTTAAGTTTGCTTGCATTCTAAGTTACCGGAATTTTTGAAAATGAGAACAGTTTTCAAACTTTTCACAGCTTAATCTCAATCGTAATCATTTGAAAGTGTATTTAAACGAATGTTCAGCAAATTTCGCAAAAGGCTCATTCCGTATCAACTGGGTACACTTTTGGACTCGACTTTCACCGATTAAGACCAAGCGTTCATCTATAGATATTTAACAGAAATCTCAAGTTTGGTTCCGATTGGACCATTCCTCTTTCTTTGGGACCGACCTCTTGTTTGAAGATTTTCGAAAAAAACTTTTTATTCTTTTACTCGTAACTTCTCAACTCGTTGACCAAAAGGCTTTCTTTTGATTACATTTTATAGGAAATTGTCCAAGGAATTAATGAGAAATAAAATAGCAAACCTCAAATGACTTCCAATATTATTTATATGCAGTTTTTGGTTTAAATAGTGATTTTTATCCATTCCTTATATTTATATTTATTCTATTTAATCACCATCGTGTTTGCTGGACAATTTTATATAAGAATTAAGTATATCTCAAACTAACCCAAACCATTGTCGAGAAACAGCCCTTTAAAAATAAAGATTTTTTCCTTAAAATGATGACATGACCTGTCTGTCCGAATGAAGATTCCAATTTTTTTGTACGTGCAATTGTTCACGAGGGGGGGGGGGAGGTGGGTTGAGATTTAAAAAAAGGTCCGCGTGATTTATGGATGGTCCCTTACTTTAAAAAGATATCTCTGAAGCTGGGTGATGAATAGAGAGAACGCGTAATGTGATTTTCGAACGATCCCACTTTATTAACATCTCGAAGTAGGAGGCTGAGCACAAGCATGACTTTTTTCTTTTTAAAGGGGGCGAAGAACTGCGGCGAGAGTGTCATTCTGCGATGTCGCAGATAGATTCCCTGGCTGATTTTGGAATCCTGCAGATCTTTCTGGTCCACAGCTTCTGGATGGATACAACCGCATCGACTCCAGAAACAAATTTCAATCATAATTTTAAAAATGACTATCTCGCCTTCAAATTTCTGAAGATTTAAACTGTGGTTGACAGAGCAGCGAGTCAGACGTGCGTCCCTCAAACACCAAAAAAAGTGCTAAAAAGTGCAGATTTGAAGAAGCTAAAGAATGCCGAAGCGCTACCTGCAAAGCCAGGCAGTTTGGACAAGGACGCTCAAAATTCGTCTGTAAACCAGTTTGCTACCCTCCCTGTGGACGTAAGCGAGAAGGACGAATTTGAACGACGGGAAAAGTGGCCACCCATTTTTGTGAAAACATCGTCATCGGACTCGGTGTGGAAGTGGCTGACCGGATTTATCAAATCTGGTGCTTTACGAGCTTCCATTCGCTTGTGTGCTGATGGACTCAAAATTCTGTTACCTACCAGAAAGGATTACAACTACGTTCGGGATTTCTTGAACAACACAAAGATTGAATACTACAGCCATGGCGATCCAGGTAAACGCCCCATGAAACAGGTCCTCCGAGGCCTGTACGACATGGATGTGAATGTGTTGAAAGAAGAGCTCAAAACTCTTAAGTTGAACGTGATCGAAGTCTTCAAGATGACGAGACACAACAAGGACATCAAGTATCGTGATCAACTGTACCTGGTTCATTTCGAGAAAGGATCGACAATGCCGTCTGAGCTGAAAGCAGTTCGGGCAATTTTCAACATCATCGTGTCTTGGGAACGTTTTCGTCCAGTGCATCGTGACGTGACGCAATGTTCGAACTGCTTGCAGTTTGGACATGGTGGAAGGAACTGTTTCATCAAGAGTCGTTGTGCAACCTGCGGAGGTGAGCACAAAACTCAAGCTTGCGAAACATTCAACGAGAACATTGAAGCGAAATGCTTCAATTGCGGCGGTGACCATTCTACCAAGAATCGTAGCTGCCCAAAACGAGCTGAGTTTGTAAAAAATCGGCAGCAAGCGACGATGAGGCACCAATTAAATCGTCGCAAAACACCACCAACTTTCACGGACGTGGATTTTCCTGCTTTGGCGTCACCTGGAGCGGGATCTGTTCGAGTGGTTCCAAATCTGCAGCCATTGCCGTTGAATCAGCGGCAAAAAGTTGCAGAGAATACAGCACCTCCAGGTTTCAGTCAGCAACCGAGGGAAAACCAACAAGCATCAACGGAAGAAGGCAGTAGTGACCTGTTTTCACCACAAGAACTTCTGAACATTTTCATCGAGATGACAACAACACTGCGTGGGTGCAAAACTCGCCAGGAACAAGTAAGAACGCTTGGAGCATTCATCTTAAAATACAGTTCATAGTTTACTCGTTCTAATGATTTTGAATAATTCAAAGAATTTTTATTATAGTTTTAAGTTAGGATTAGGTGTTAAAGTGATTTTTTCTTTCTTTTCTTTTTTTTACCCAAATGTATTCGATTAAATGCAAAAATAAAAAAAATTAAAATAAATGAATGAATGTGAACAGTAATAATAAAACGAAAAATACAACAAAGATGAAGAGCATTTAGCCATACCACTTAGAATGTAAATGAAATGTAATTATTATAAAAAAGTTCAATAAAGACATATTTAATAAAAAAAACTAACTAAATCCACCTATGTGGTTGATGCCTTCCTCACTATTTAGCAACAATGGGTAATATGAGTGGTTTGGACACATATTTCAGCTATTTTTTTTAGGTCCAGAAAAATATGTACACAGATATAACTTAAGTTGTCATAACTCGAGACAGGGTTGCTAGATTTTCAATTATGTGGACTCATAAGAAAGGTCTCTTGATTACCTAACCAACGATGGGTTGGATGATGGTTCCGGACATCGTTTACATACATTTAAGTGAGATCCGGCTTCAAAAAAGTACATAAATATCACTTAAGTGGTCATAACTCGAGACAGGGTTGCCAGATCTTCGATGTTGTGGACTCGTTGGAAAGGTTTCTCGATTACCTAACAATGATGGGTCGGATGATGGTTCCGGACATCGTTTACATGCATTTAAGTGAGATCCGGCTTCAAAAAAGTACATAAATATCACTTAAGTGGTCATAACTCGAGACAGAGTTGCCAGATCTTCGATGTTGTGGACTCGTTGGAAAGGTCTCTTGATTACCTAACCAACGATGGGTCGGATTATGGATTCGGACATCGTTTACATACATTTAAGTGAGATCCGGCTTCAAAAAAGTACATAAATATCACTTAAGTGGTCATAACTCGAGACAGGGTTGCCAGATCTTCGATGTTGTGGACTCGTTGGAAAGGTCTCTTGATTACCTAACCAACGATGGGTCGGATTATGGATCCGGACATCGTTTACATACATTTAAGTAAGATCCGGCTTCAAAAAAGGACATGAATATCACTTAAGTGGTCATAACTCGAGACAGGGTTGCCAGATCTTCAGTTATGTGGACTCGTTGGAAAGGAATCTCGATTATCTAATCAATGATGGGTCGGATGATGGATCCGGACATCGTTTACATACATTTAAGTGAGATCCGGCTTCAAAAAAGTACATAAATATCACTTAAGTGGTCATAACTCGAGACAGGGTTGCCAGATCTTCAATTATGTGGACTCGTTGGAAAGGTTTCTCAATTATCTAACCAACGATGGGTCGGATTATGGATCCGGACATCGTTTACATACATTTAAGTAAGATCCGGCTTCAAAAAAGTACATAAATATCACTTAAGTGGTCATAACTCGAGACAGGGTTGCCAGATCTTCAATTATGTGGACTCGTTGGAAAGGTTTCTCAATTATCTAACCAATGATGGGTTGGATGATGGTTCCGGACATCGTTTACATACATTTAAGTGAGATCCGGCTTCAAAAAAGTACATAAATATCACTTAAGTGGTCATAACTCGAGACAGGGTTGCCAGATCTTCGATGTTGTGGACTCGTTGGAAAGGTCTCTTGATTACCTAACCAACGATGGGTCGGATTATGGATCCGGACATCGTTTACATACATTTAAGTAAGATCCGGCTTCAAAAAAGGACATGAATATCACTTAAGTGGTCATAACTCGAGACAGGGTTGCCAGATCTTCAGTTATGTGGACTCGTTGGAAAGGAATCTCGATTATCTAATCAATGATGGGTCGGATGATGGATCCGGACATCGTTTACATACATTTAAGTGAGATCCGGCTTCAAAAAAGTACATAAATATCACTTAAGTGGTCATAACTCGAGACAGGGTTGCCAGATCTTCGATGTTGTGGACTCGTTGGAAAGGTTTCTCGATTACCTAACAATGATGGGTCGGATGATGGTTCCGGACATCGTTTACATGCATTTAAGTGAGATCCGGCTTCAAAAAAGTACATAAATATCACTTAAGTGGTCATAACTCGAGACAGAGTTGCCAGATCTTCGATGTTGTGGACTCGTTGGAAAGGTCTCTTGATTACCTAACCAACGATGGGTTGGATGATGGATTCGGACATCGTTTACATACATTTAAGTGAGATCCGGCTTCAAAAAAGTACATAAATATCACTTAAGTGGTCATAACTCGAGACAGGGTTGCCAGATCTTCGATGTTGTGGACTCGTTGGAAAGGTCTCTTGATTACCTAACCAACGATGGGTCGGATTATGGATCCGGACATCGTTTACATACATTTAAGTAAGATCCGGCTTCAAAAAAGGACATGAATATCACTTAAGTGGTCATAACTCGAGACAGGGTTGCCAGATCTTCAATTATGTGGACTCGTTGGAAAGGTTTCTCAATTATCTAACCAATGATGGGTTGGATGATGGTTCCGGACATCGTTTACATACATTTAAGTGAGATCCGGCTTCAAAAAAGTACATAAATATCACTTAAGTGGTCATAACTCGAGACAGGGTTGCCAGATCTTCAATTATGTGGACTCGTTGGAAAGGTTTCTCAATTATCTAACCAACGATGGGTCGGATTATGGATCCGGACATCGTTTACATACATTTAAGTAAGATCCGGCTTCAAAAAAGTACATAAATATCACTTAAGTGGTCATAACTCGAGACAGGGTTGCCAGATCTTCAATTATGTGGACTCGTTGGAAAGGTTTCTCAATTATCTAACCAATGATGGGTTGGATGATGGTTCCGGACATCGTTTACATACATTTAAGTGAGATCCGGCTTCAAAAAAGTACATAAATATCACTTAAGTGGTCATAACTCGAGACAGGGTTGCCAGATCTTCGATGTTGTGGACTCGTTGGAAAGGTCTCTTGATTACCTAACCAACTATGGGTTGGATGATGGATCCGGACATCGTTTACATGCATATAATTGAGATCCGGATATATGTGAAAACACATTTTTATACATAACTTTTGAACTACTTATCGAAACTTCAAACAATTCAATAGCGATGTATGGGACCCTAAACCAAGTCGAATGCAACTGGTTCGATCAAAATCGGTTCAACCAGTGCTGAGAAAACTTGGCAAGATTTTTGAACACATACATACATACACACACACACACATACACACACACAGACATTTGTTCAGTTTTCGATTCTGAGTCGATATGTATATATGAAGGTGGGTCTTCGAGCTTTTAATAAAAAGTTCATTTTTAGAGCAGGATTATAGCCTTACCTCAGTGAGGAAGGCAAAAATAAATCTGAAGATTTCTTAACTTCAACTCCAGGTCCTCAAAAACTACACATTTATCATTCTTAAAAAAAAACAAAACAATGTTTAATGATCGATAACAATACTCTCTACTTTGGGCGAACAGTAAATTTGTTCCACTTTGACCGTTCAAAATTGAGGCCGTTTTGCGAACCACTATTCAGCACTCAGCTCTGAAGTGCTTACTTTTTTTTATAGGAATGTGAGATTTTCAATCATTTAAAACGGACAGCTTAACCATTCGGCCAAGCCTTCTCGTACCCACTTTTATCAAAAGAGTAAAGGAGTTAACACAATGTTAAAAATCAACATATTTCGCATGATATAGGTTGTTTGAAATTTATGAACATTCATTACTTTTGATATATTTTTTCCTCAGTTTCCAAGAAAGCATAAAAATGTCCCAATTCTCTCATATCGTATTAGTTACCATAACTTTGACTAAAAGTATCCCATCAACTGGTAATAGTATTACGATTCAATTAAGACTGCTCGACCACACTTGCCTTCTTTTTTTCCGCGTGTGAGCATAAAATGCCCGCACTGATTGAATCTGCCAACTCTATTAAAGCACCATCTAATTCTAATATCCTAGCTCTCACCGACACACACACACACACCAACACACACGCGAGCGCACAGAACGTACACCACGCGCCGTATGACGATCACGTTCAAATTATTACAGTTTCAGCATTTATTATTATGAGATATTTCATTTTCTCCTGGCTGCACAAACACACGCACACGCAAACTTCATCCGCTCAGACGACCTGCGATCCTTCTTGTCTGCGCGATTTTGTACGTGTGTCTGTTTTTGTCTGTGTGTGAGCAATGCTCGGTATCACGGCCACGTTTTACTGATTACACTTTCTGCTCGTGTAATCGAAACTGTACACAAGTTTTGTTCGCTGGGGGAAAGTTGTGTGTGTGTGTGTGAGTGCGCGCGAATGTTGTTTTTGTAAGGAGACAACACTGTACGAAAAGGCTTTTTCTCAGGTTTCGACTCGGTCTAACTTTAATTTAATGTTTTTATCTTTACCCGATCTTGTCTCAGCATCATCTCAGTCTTGTCAGTTTGTGTCTCAGTCTGTCTATGGTTCGTATCAGTCTTGTCTACGCATTGTCTCAGTCTCATCGCAGTCTTGTCTTAATCTTGTCTCAGGCATGTTTAAGTTTAACCTTAGTTTTGTTTCAGTCTCGTCTCACTATTGTCTTTGTCTTGCCTCAGACTCGTCTCAATCTGGTTTCAGTTTAATCCCAGTGTTGGATCAGTGATGTATCAGTCTTGTCTCAGTCTTGCTCCAGTATGGTTTCAGTCTTATCCCAATGTTGTCTCATTCTAGTCTCACTAGAGGGTGACAAGCGGGAATTCCCGGGAAAAATTTCCCGGGAAATTGACCATTTTTGGACCTCTCGATTCCCGGGAAATTTGGTCGAGACTCCCGGGAAATTTTAAGCTTATGAATATCGTAGCAAAATTATATAAACTAATCAGCTAATCAACTAATTCGAAATTGTTTTTGTCATTGGATGTTAAATTTAATATTCGGTGTTCAAGTTTGAATAAACCAATGCATCTCTAATCTTCTTATTCAGAAAGTTTAAATTTTAACTTAAACATACTTAGCAGTTATTGTTTCTAATTATTATTATTTCAAAGAGGAAAAGCCTTTTCAAGATAAGTATAATTTACATATCCTCTCTCGAGCATAGCAATCCTCTCAATGTAGTTTTTTTTGGTAATGCTAAGGTTTTTTTTTTCTTTTTCGATGTCAATAAATTGTTTTGTGTTTCGCATCAACCTCATTATAAATTTAAAAAAAAAATCTGGCAATCTTTATAAAGTTAAGATCCGCCACATTTGAACATTCGGATTTTCCTAATAACTATTTCGTCAATTAATATTTACAGTTGACATTAAAAAGGAAAAAAAAAACAATTTTAAATTGTTGTTTTGAGTCGTTATTTATCATATTGCAAAAATCCCGATACTGCACGGAGAGACCGGCCGGGGCAAATCTAAGAAAATCTTGGTTAATTTAACTAAAAGTATGGGTTAATTTTTTACACAGCTTTTTTTCAACATTCGATTGTTGATTTTGTTAACCCGAAATTGCTGAACACCAGTAACTAAAATTAACTAAAAAAATAGTTGGAATTGCAATTTTTGTTGGTTAAATGGTTGAAAAAAATTCTAGCAGTCGACTGCTAGAA
Organism: Culex pipiens pallens; assembly: GCF_016801865.2. Taxonomy (NCBI): domain Eukaryota; kingdom Metazoa; phylum Arthropoda; class Insecta; order Diptera; family Culicidae; genus Culex; species Culex pipiens. The sequence continues at coordinate 44,685,370 of NC_068937.1, read as the reverse complement.
TATTTTTTTCAGAAAATTAACTAAAAATTTCTTGTTTTCAGCTGAAATATTGTGGAATATTCTGTTAAAAACTGGCTGGAACATATTTTTCAACTATTTTTCAACAATTTTGTTCGTTGTATCAACCGAAATATTTTTGCATGCGGCAAATTATTAGTGGTTTGTAACAAAACATTTCTTAATTAGACATAATTTATGTAAGTGTTGATATATATTTTCTTTAATTATCTAACGATATAGGCTGGACCGAATTGATGGCTATATTTTAACTAATGTCTTACTTGAATACAAAAAAAAAATTCGTACATGTAGTCAATAATTAGCTGTTGTTAGCAATATTTTTATTGAATTTGCAGTAAATTTTATAATAATGCCTCACAAATTAATGCTGAGTTTTTTTTAGTTTCGCATTTATTCTTCCTAAAAATTTACCGCTTTGTACCAATTTGTTTTTTTTGCATTACGTTGTTAAATTACTATTAAAAAGCATCAAAACAAATTTTTTTAACTGTTGTTATAAAACATGTAAAGTTTGACTAATGTTTTAAAAAATAACATTGCATTAATCTAAAAAAATAATAAAAAAGCATATTACAAATTTCTCGTGAATTCCTTAAAAATAGAAACCGAGCAAAATTTTCACAAAGTTTTAAGCTTATATTTTTATTATGTTGTATAAAATTAAGTGTTGTATTCACTTACCATCACTGTGAAATCATCCGATAAGTCATCATCATCTACAACGGTCTCAGGACACAGAATTTTCACCAAAGTGAACCTTTTGCTGCAAATAAACATTTGGAATTTATTGGTAATTTAATACAAAATTCTTAATTTCGGCTATAAACTGTAAAAAGGAACGTAAATAAATGTAATTATACTGAGGAAAGAAGAAATATCAATAATGCTACTTACCAAGCTTGCATTAATTTAACAATTACTTTTGGCAACACACTTTCACTGCATTTGATTCTATTTATACAACGTACTCCGAATCCTGAAATAAATATTTTGAGTTTAACTTACCAGTTTATTGAGCAGACGTATTGCAACAAAACATTCAAGATAATAATTATCTTCTTTTATACATTTTATATATTTTTATTTTTTGATATTTTACTTCATTTCTATTTTTTATGTTGTCATGTGTACGCATTTCTATGTATTTTATAATTGATGATTCTGAAAAAAAATAATGTTTCCTTCGTAAGCACGAAGATATTTAATGATTCAGTTTTCTAATAAGAATCACATAAGATAAATTATTGTGCAAAAATAAACCCATACTTGGATTAACCAACATTTTGTTAAATTTGCCCGGGCTGCTCTATCCGTGAAGATTCGGCCCGCATTTCCCTTGTATTGCCCTCTCTTTCCATCAAACATTCTTATATGGTGTTCAGCTCACTCGCATTAGAGGTCCTCATGGCGAAGGTCGTCCTGTTGTTCTTCATAGTTTATCACCTGCAAAGAAATCATCAACAAACCTACTCACCAATTCCACCTCCCCAGTTAAGACACTTTGATTTGCCACTTCAACATTAGCCAAATAGTATAATTTTCACCTTTCACATCCTCTCACTTCACAATTAACAACACAAACTCAACAAATCGGCCGCTCTCGTTCGAATCCTGACTTCAAATGACAGACGTAAACAAACCCAAGTTATTCTTTTAAATATTTAACCAATTGTTAATTATATTCAACCAACAATTTTTTTGTTTTTCCTAAAACCATAGCTAACAGTCGAGCACGTTCATTCAAGTTCGGGAAATCTGTTAGCTTTTTGCCTCTACCATTTTCAACAAACAGGTTAGTAAATTAATACTAAATTTTAGTTGTTTTAACGGAATATTGGCAGTAACAAGTACGTTTTTGTTACAATTTACGAAAGTAAAATCAACAATTTTAATTGTTAAAATTTCTGGGCACAGTCTCTCCGTGTGGGAAATTATATATTAGCTTTTTTTTTACATCACAAAAATCTATAAACAAGTTTGTGCAACTTTTGAAAAATCACTTAGTACGAATTAAGATTCGTAAACATTTTAAACTGCAATTATGAGTCCAAAAAAAATGAAAAAGCGATCTTGTATTTGCAGATTCAGAAAAAAAATAAAGGTAGACAGTTCCCGAAAATAACGAGGCTAGTAATTAACGTTTTATTGAAAAAGTATAAATTAATTGTATCTAAATTCATTGAAAAGAAACACATTAATTACTTTTCTTTATAAAGATTGGCACTATTGGCATAGTTAAAAAAACTCCCGGGTCTCGGGAATTCCCGGGAAACAGCAAAATTCAACTCTCGATTCCCGGGAAATTGAAAATCTCGAGAATCGTCACCCTCTAAGTCTCACTAATGGCTCAGTCGTACCTTAGTCTTATCTCAGACTTGTCTACAACTTGTCTTAGTCTTGTCCAAGTCTCGTTTCAGTCTTGACTATATTTCGCCTCAGTTTTGTATTAGTCTCGTCCCACTATTGTTTTGGTTTTGTCTCAGTCTGGTCTCAACCTGTTTTCAGTTAAGTCTCAGTCTTGTATCAATTTTATTTCCTGTCTCAGTCTTGTTCCAGAATGGTTTCTGGTCTCACTTTTGACATAGTCTTGCCTCAGTCTTGTCTTAGTCTTGTCTACAACTTGTTTCAGTCTCGCCGCGGTCTTGTCTCAGTCTTGTTCGAGTTTGGTTTCAGTCTTAACCCCGGTCTTGTCTAAGTCTCGTCTCACTATTGGCTCAGTCGTGCCTCAGTCTTGTCTACAACTTGTCTTAAGCTCGCCGCAGTCTTGTTTAAGTTTTGTTAGTTAGTTTTGTCTCAGTTTGTCTCACTATTGTCTTATTGGTATTATAGCCTTTGTTTTCAATTATCTCTTCACGATTTCGCGATTTCAATAGATTCCCTTCCGTTATGTAGCATTTATGTCGCATCGCAGATTGTCACGATAGTACGCTTTACGTTTAATTAAATAATCAAGTATGTAGCTCGCTCCAAATCACTCACTGAGATTAATATTTTACCCTCTTTTTACATATCGCTTTGGTTTTATCTTTCCACAGCCGGCTGTCTAAGATCAAACCGTTGATATAAAATTCAACATATAAACGGGAATTGTCTCAACAGCAGCATCCGATTGCTTGCCTTGAGAATAATACATCATCCCTCCAAACAAAACATTCGATTTTGGGTCGCATCATCATCTTCTATGATGAATCCTGACCAAACACCCTATCCTACTAACCAATTTTCAGGTTCCTGGCGCTCGTGGGGTGTAAGCACAGAGTAAATCAGCTGCCCTAGTAGCAACCTGCGCTAACTAACATTCCCGTCCCTTAAACTCGAGGTCTACAAACTGACATGGCGGGCGCCGTTGGTGGCCAATGACTGTTACCTATTCGCAACTGATCTAGCTTTGGCAATCATGGTGTTTTATCTTTTCAGCGCATTCATACATGCTGTTGATAAGGGAAACACCACTAGATCGTCGAAGCCAATGATCAGTAGTGCTGAAAGGATATTACGGTTCTGTTCAGCAACGGAGGGGCAACCATGGGTGATCTCTCATGCTCATGCTCATGCTCATGCAGTTTGTCTCACTATTGTCTTATTCTTGTCCGATTCTTTTATCTATTTTGTTTCAGTCTCGTCTCAATTTTATCTTGGTCTTGCCTCAGTCTTGAGGTAATCTGATTTCGGTTTTGTCTCAGTTTTGTCTCAGTCTCGTTTCACTATTGGCTCAGTCTATAACTTGTTTTAGTCTCACCGTAGTCTTGTCTCAGTATTTTACCACAGTTTTGTCTCAGTCTCGTCTCACTATTGTCTCAGTCCTGTTACAATCTTGTCAAAATCTTGTCTTCGTTTTGTCTCAGTCTCGTTTAGCTATTGTCTTTGTTTTGTCTCAGTCTTGTATCAATTTTGTTTCAGTCTTGTCTCACTGGTCTTGCCTCTGTCTTGTCTCAATCTGGAGTTCAGTTTGTATTGTTCCAGTATGGTTTCAGTCTTATCTCAGTCTGGTCTCAATCTTGCCTAGATCTTGTATTAGACTCACCGCATTTTTTGCCTAAGTCTCGTCTCAGTCTTGACTTTATATCAACTCAGTTATGTCTCAGACTCGCCACACTATTGTTTCAATATTTTCACAGTGTGGTGTCCATTGTGTCTCAGTATCGTATAACTATTCCCTTTGTTTTGTCCAGTCTTGTCTTAGTCTTGTATCATTTTTGTTTCAGTCTCGTCTCACTATTGCCTTGGTCTTGCCTCTGTCTTGTCAAAATCTGGTTTTAGTTTTGTCTCAGTCTTTTACCAGTCTTGTCTCACTCTTGTCTTAGTCTTGTTCCGGTATGGTTTCAGTCTTACCATAATCTTGTCTCAGTCTTATCTACAACTTGTTTCTGTCTCAGTCTAGTCTCAGTCTTCACTCATTCTCAGTTTTGTCTCAGTCTCGTCTCACTATTGTTTTTGTGTTGCCACAGTCTTGTCTCCGTTTTGTTTTGGTATTTGGCTTGTCTCAGTCTTGTATCAGTCTTGGTTCAATATTGTGTCAAGTTTTTTTTATTGACATCCCATTCTTGTTTCAGTTTTGTCCCGCCTTATTTTAATATTGTCTCGTTCGTGTCTCAAGCTAGTCTTAGTTTGTCCCAGTCCCGTCTTAAACTCATCTCACAAGAAGGCATTCTTACTGTGTCACAACTACTAGTAGAATTGCACCGTCCAAACCCTCTTTCGCAAGACTTTTACTGGAAACGTCGACAACGGAAGGGTGGTGGGACAGACCAAAGAGTATCAATATTGGCCAAGCCAAGAATCTCCCATCCCCCTTCTTCCACTCCGATACATCTCCGGAGCCGAAATAAATTCATCGCGAGGTGTTGCGAAAGGTACCATGCTCAAATCGGAGCTGACTGCGGAGGTGGGACAGGCTGGGGTGCGAAGGAATCAATAAATCTTCTCTCCAGCAGCGTGGGCAGAGCGGGACACGGTTGCTACTTCGGGTGAGGTGAGTGTTCAACTCACGTCCCACTTGGTCAGTGTGAGCAAAGAGCACCAACTTTGGCGGTTCATTTTCGTTCTATTGTGCGGGGTAGTGTATTCCAGTTTGAGAGATTGCCGATACCGGAAGGATGATGAATTGGTACATATCAGAGCGGGCAAATTGAATCGCAGTCCGGGTGTGGGCTTGTCTCATTGTAATTTATTGAGTTTTTTGTGACAAACATTTTAAACTTGTTTAAGTATTGCCGAATATTTCTCTAACAATGTTATTGAGATATACCTAAACTGAGACAGACTGAGACAAGACTGATACTTGACTGAGACTTATTGAGATAAGCTGGGACAAGAATGAATACAAAGACTGAAAGAAGACTAGACAAGACTGATTCATTTTTGTCTCACTACTGTTGTAGTTTGTATTGAATTGTCACAATCATGTCTCAGCGTTAACTGCTTCAGGCCTGTCTCATTTTTTTTCGCTTTAAACAAGGCTCATTTTGTCTCAGTTTGTCTCAATATGTCACAGTTTGTCTCAGTCAATATCAGTTTTGAATCAACTTTTCAGTTTTGTTTTAGTTTGTCTCAATTTAATTCTGAACTGTCCATGTAATACTCAGTGTTGTCCCAATCCTGTCCCAGTAACCCTACCTAAACTTCTTCCTGTTCGCGTTCCAATCAAACCAGCTTGTTAGTCTGTCAAAAAATATCGCTCCAGATTGCCTGATTGATTAAGGATTCTCCTCCACATCCCACCGTACCCCCCGTCCCAACCTTGCATCCCACCAACCCCGGGAAAATGGGAAATTCCGTCGAATCCACTTAATCAGTCATGTTTTATTAATTAAAGCTCCCCCATCGCATACCCACACCGCGGCTTGGGACACCATCTGGAATCCGACATTCCAGCACCGCCGACTACACATCCCAGTTGAAGAACCGTGACCATTTCCGGGTGACGCCTCTTCACCATCGTCGGGGATGATTGCCAACCTCCTGGATTGCACTGACCGTGACAGGATTCCAAGTTCCACTTCTCCTCACGGGGGAGGGGATTTTGATTTCACGCGCGAGTGTAAATCGGAATTCAATTAAAAGTTGAACAAAGCGGAGCGATTCTTCAACTCCAGGAATGGCAAGGATCTTGCTTGCCAAAGGACATCTTGTACGTTAAGGTCAGCGTGGAGATCAATGGGCAGAGCACTTTTCAGGATTGAACTTTGAAAATTACGTATAAATTATTCATTCGATCTTACTCAAACAAATTTATTTTCCATCAACAAGTCAATCCTAACCTAGTTTCGCTTCAATTATTCCGTCTGAAGTTGTGCTCCAAATCAACAACACTTCACCCAACATCCATTAGCCCACTCCTCCCCACATCCCTCCCTCCCCGCACATCAACGGAAGTTCTCCAGCTAATTCAACTAATAATTTCATTTCGTCTCATCGCCATCCGAGCACCCGAGTCATTAGTCATCTTGACAACCATCACCTTAGACAGGCCTGGCAAAGTTCTGCACCTTCATTTGTTCCATCTGTGATCGGGACCCGCGGACGGGGGAGGACGGGACGGAGTGGGACAAAAATGATGTTATTAATCACCAGCGACGAGCACTTTCGGGGCAGAAACAGTTGTCAACTTGTCTCATGTCCTGCGCGCGGGATGAGCTAGGGTGGTGGCACCGAATGCTGTCTCAATTTTCACCATGCTGTCGCAGTGTTTTATCAGTGCTTGGTTGTCCCAGCATTGTCTCAATATCATACATATGCTATGTAAATATTCACATCTCTCTCTCTGTCTTTTCACCGTATTGTCTCAATTTTGCGTTAGTAATGTTCCAGTTCTGTCTCAATCCTGTTTCAGTTTTGTTTTACTCCATGTTTCTGCTTTCTCTGTCTTTTTTCGCCATTATTTAAGTTTTTGTTATTCAAGTTATTGTTTAAGTCTTGTATAAGTTTTGCCTAAATCTTGTCTCTGTCTTGTCTCAGAATTTGACTCCTCTTGTTTCAATCTTTTTCAAGACATTGTCTCAGTATTGTCTTAATGTTGCCTCAGTCTTGTTTAAGTCTTGTTTTAGTCTATTGTCTCAGTCTTGCGTGACACACAATTTATTCCGTCTCATTTTGATTTATTTTTGTTTAGTCTTGGTTCAGAATTGTCTTGCATCTACCATCCTATGTGTTGTCTCAGTGATTTATCCCATTGAACAAAAAACAAGTGCCTTTACCTTATTCCCAAGCCACAATAAGACATTCCCGAAACTACGCACTGTGGTGGGACTGAAATTAATTAATTTCATTGACGTGACACAAGTTTTGGTGAATTGTCTTTTTGAGTGCTATCGTCATGCATGATTAGGATGATTTCATTGTGTATTCCGAATAATTTGGGCAATAATGCTAATTTAATGTTGACGTTTTGATTTCTTCTTACAGGATCGTAACATTGGCGTTATAATTGCAAGTTTTGGACAATCAACACAGGTTGGAGTTGAACAAAAAAAAGTCAATCAAAACAATGTGAATGAACCAAAGATGAAGTGCAACAAGTCAAAAAGTAAATCTTTTCCTGTTCCTGAGGGGAACACCCGTGAAGAGTACCGGGACTGGCATTTACAAAGCGGATTCAGTGACAGTTTATTATTAATCAATTTAATGTTAACATGTTAAGGTTATTGTTAACATTCTATAGGTCGCCTTCCTAAGGTGTCGTTGGTAAGGTCCAGTTTGTGACGATACATTACCTTCCCTTTACTGAGCAATCGAATCCAGAAGGGAAAAGATCCCGTTTACGAGGCGGGAGCGTTACCACTAGGCTACGTGGCTCGGTCGAGTGCAACAAGAAGTTTTTTCCACTGGAAAAAGTTTTTTCCACGAAAATATATTTTTAACTATCAACAAAAACAGTTTATTTCGTAAATGCTTTTGCTATTTTAATACAAAAAAAATGAGCAATTCCAGCACAAAACAAAATTTTTTAGTACTTTTTTCTTGACGACACTCTCCGATATCAACGAAACTTTAAAGACATGTTATCCAACGCTTATGTAATCCATTTTTGTGTATATGCAGCCAGTTGCATTCGAGAATTACATTTGAAAAGGGCGTAAGTGTTTTAAATATTTCGTAATTTAAATATTGCTGTATCTTGAAGCCGTTGCAACGTATCAAAAAGTGGTCAAAGAGAAACGTGTAGGAAATTTGACGAGCTTTATGAAAAAAATATACTGAAAGAAAAAAACACGCCACTTTTAGGAGGTTTTATGATTTTTAAGCTGAAAAGTAAAGAAGCCCACGATTTTTTTTTCTTCAAATGTTATAAAAAGACTCACTAAAAATGCAGGATGGAGCAAGTATCCTAAAAAAATCTTTTTCTACACCTGTTTTTTGAAAAGTGGTCTAAACGTCAAAAGTTTCAAAAACCGAACACGGAAATCGATTCTCCAGACAATCCCAAATAAAGTCTCCATGTTGACCATTGTTTAAATACATCAATTTTACAGTAATGTATTTTTTTTAAGAACCGTGGCCGATTCATATGGTCAAATTCGTGTTCAGCGATCCCAAATTAGTTAGAATCTACTCGTCGTCAGCCTTCGTATTCAGCAATTCCCCACGAAAACAGCATGATTTGAAAAAAAAAAGTTGTCCGATTTGGCTCAAATTTTTTCTGGGGTTCCTTGGCCGAAATGATAAGACCCGTATTTTTTGTTTGGCCATTTGGGTGACCTACGCCATGTTAGGGTGGTCCGAAAAGTGGCTATTTTCGCCGATTTTTGCAAAAACAACATTATTCAAAAAATCATAACTCCGCACCGTTTCAACCGATTTTAGCTTTGGACGAAAGGATATTAGTTAGGCGTTTAAGGAAAAATAGTTAAAAATTACAAATATCCAGCCTAACATTTGAAAAGGTCGAATGAAAACATCATAAATAATGCATGCTGAATTAAGGTCTTGTGTTTTTTAAGAAGGTCCTATAAGCTATTGTGATTCATATGTCTATAGGATCTTTTCAAAAAAAGCTCTACAAGTGTTTTTGAATATCTCTTATGATTTCCATTTCAAAATTTACGACTTTCTTGAAAATTTAAAATTTGTCAAATCAAAGCAATTTTGAATCAGTTAACATCAAATATTTGTTCATAAATCTATTTTTTTTGCGTAGCTCGCTAGAATTTTTTATTTATAAAATACTTGGTAACAAAGTGTTCAAAGAACCTCATGAAGAGTTAGTCATTAAGTTAGTTAAATATAACTAAGAAAACATTGATAAATAAGATTGTTTAGATATCGTAAACCAGGGTGACATTGATAGGATTTCAATTTATTTTTGGAATATTGAAATAACAAGCTATAGTCTCAAAATTTGAATGAAAAATGTCTAAAAAAAAAATGGGCAGAAGAATCAATTTTGAAGGGGGGGGTGACATAAATTTTGAAATATATTTGCAACGGCGTTATTGATTGACCCTTTACTGTCCAATTTTGTTTTTCCGTAAATTTTTATTTTTCTCGTGTTCAGAGCAACTATTGTTTTACGAAAAACTGTACATCTCTTGTTTTAAGTTTTTCTTGTTTCATTTTTAGTATTTTAAATTGCATTTATCTAGTTTAGCTTACGTTTGATTTTGGTAGTATTTGGCCTATTCTACCACCTCCTTCCATTTAATTTTGCCTATCTAATTTTTCATGTTTTTAAAGTCATTTTTGTTTGCATTTTTTGCTATAGAATAGCACCATTATAATTTAAATTGTAAAAAAATGCTTAGAGGCAAAGTCTGGGACACTACAAAAATTACTGCATACTTTATTTTACTTAAAATATAGGAAATGTTAGTAAAAACAGTGCCAAAGTTGACATTTTTGAAAACATTGCCAAAGTCACACAAAACAAGTAAAACTGCCAACACTAAAACTTTCTATAATTTTATGAGTTCTTTATCAAAATGATTTTTAAAGATCAAAAATTGGTTGAAAAATTTATTTTTGCGGTTTTTTAAATAGATGCTCGTCTAGAGGCGGGGTTGGGTAGTAGAGGGTTAAATATTTATTATGAAGCGAGTCTTATTTGGCATTTTATCATGGCTTTCTGAAAACGCAAAGCGCAAACGTGACATGTTTGCGAACAGGGGCAGTACATAATCTTATTTTTTTTTAATTTTATATTAAGTCAATAATTCACATTGGACCACAATATTATTTTGACAAATTTTTGTTCGTGTTTTGATTATCCGAAGGCTTCCCTTACAAATCGATAATCGATAATCGAACTTTATATAATCGGGATTTGGGAAAATTAAGTCTTGACTGTATATTGTAAACAAAGCCTCGAATCATAATTTGTGAAAAAACCCTATTAAAAACAACAAAATTTAGCTAAACTGATATTAAATAAACCGAAGCAGTTTTTCCCTGATTATTTTCCATTCATTTATTTTGAGGTACCTGCAAAACTCTGAGTTAAACTCAAATATTCTGTTTGGTTGGCATCCACTCTTCTAGAAAATAACTCAACATATTACGAAGTGAAATATTCAATTTAAACGGTGTACAAGCACACTCACAACATGGCCAGATATGTACTGCGGGCTGGCAGAACAACATGGTTTCTCCACCCACTCCCCCCGCAAACAACGCATCAAAAGTGGAAGTGAAATATTTCTCAAGGCTTTTCCGCAAAATTCTGAGCAGGAAGGAGCAATGTTGTGTGTAGGTACTTGTTCGTCTTGTTTCGAAATGTTTGTACATTTTTTGGTTATTATTATTTTGTTAGAAGAGTGGAATTTTCAATTTTGAAGCACTTACACAACCCGATCTGGCGATGCCTCCGTTCTGGGGAAAGAATTTTCATCAAGTCGATAAGAGCTCACTTAATTAGGGTGGAGTTTTAGGTTCTTCCTTATATTTATGAAGCTGTTTTTTACGGGAGCAACGTATTTTTCCCACGAGACTCATAAAAAATAACAAAATTCAACTTTGTCACCATGATGCTATTCCACTAGATGAGCCAACTTGTTATGTTAGGTTTTCAAATGTTTCAAAGTTAACTGTTTTTCAAAACACCAAATCCCCTGCAAGGTGAATTAATTTGATTTTTTCTTCCTTCCTTCCTCCCCGCACAAGGTGTGATGAGTTGTCGCATTTTCCAGCGGCGACGCCTTAAAGATGTTGCGAAGATTTATTGTGTTTAATATTTTATTATCTCCAAAGTGAAGAAACAGCCACCGAGCAGCAGCAAACAGTTTTTGGGTGGTGACGACAGTGAACACGTGGAAAGTACACCGTCGTTGGTACCTGGTCCGTCGTCTTGGGCGCAGTTCCCGTCCCGCACGTCGTCTTTGGTCGCGGTGAGGGGCCATAAATTGTGCACTTGGCGACAGGGAAGAAAATGAGCCATAAATCAGTTTGACTAACTGAATATCAAAAATTTATCGTGTTTGGTGGAGATAAGGTGGGAAAATCGGAGGGAAAAAAATGTGGATAGAAAATGATAATTTCACAAAACATTGGTGTGTTTTTAATAAAATTCATTTATTTTATCCAATTAACATTTCGAAAGGCGTAATTTTGAATGTCTGAACTTTTTTAATTGCTAGTCTTAAATTTTGTTTTGAAAATATTGATTTCGAAAAGATCGGAAAATTTCACGAATGTTTCATATTTTAAAATAAAAAATCGGACCATTAGTTGCTATGATATAGACATTAGAAAATGGTGGGTTGTGTGGGTGAGACTTAAAAACATCAATTTTCCTGTTTTTGAATCTTTGCATGGCAATATCTCAGCAACTAAGGGCAAAAATATAGAGAATTTCCTCAGCTTTTCAAAAATATTTTTTTCAAAAGTGGGCAAACATGTGCACTAATTTAAAAAAATTAAAAACTTCGACTATATTCAAAACAGTTACCTGAAAATGGCCTTAACTTGAAAGCGGTGCCCTTTATCAAAATTTCACCAAAGTATTTTTTGATTGCAAATTTGATTTTACATCGAAAAATTAAGTTCAAAAATTTTTGCGACCAATAGTTTTGATTTTTTGAAAAAAAAAAACGTTACATAATCCACCTGTAGGTGGTTGGAGCCTTCCTCACATAGTAATGTTATCAAAAATAAAAATAATTCACTCAAATCAGACAATTTTTCCGTTTACTCATTTCTGAGTATTGCCGCTTTAACTCTTATTATTGACGCCCGCGGTACACTGAAAAAATCTGACATAGCAAATTCATGTGCTTTTTCACGTGAGTTGCTCCAAAAAAACACACGATAATTTGCCATGCCTTTCCTTTGATAAAGATGTGTTTTTCATGTGACATTTATGTGGTTATCATATGAAATCAGCTGTTCGCAAGCGAGATTATTTTCATTATGTTATCACATGGTGTTCACTTTGGATTCAATAGAATTTCACTTGGATTTGCCCCATTTGACTTTTCCAAAAAATTTTTTTTTTCGAAATGAAAAACACGTGAGACTTAAATGATTTGGTTTTTGATGGTGTTTGATGAAAAAAAACATATTCGTAAGATGGCGACAGACGAAGACGGTTCAATTTGCGTTTTTGTCTATCGCAAAATTCAGTAGAATTCATATTTATGTGTGTAAACCTGAATTTGATTCGTATTAGAACTTGTTGGTAAGTTTTTAATAGAAAAACAGTGAAAATTTACAAATGTACACGTAGACTAACATTCTGCAATGAATTTACAGAAATTACAGCTCCGGCGAAGTGGTTTGCTCGTGAATTTGTTTTTTTTTTAATCACTGACGCTGCATTGGCCGATTGATCCGGCAACTTCTGTATCTGGTCGCTTTATGATTTGCGTTCCGGAACGCACAACATGTACATCCGTCGGCAGTTCGCGACGGGTGCTGGGCAACCCGTGGCTATTCGATTCAGACCAGGTTTAGTCGGTGGAGGCCGTCTTCAAGCAGTTCCACGCCTTCAAGAACCGGTACCCGCCTGTGCAGCAATAACACCAGAAGCGTTTCCGGAAGATTTTTTCGTTCCGTAACCCGGACACCTGCTAACCGTAAAATGTGCCGGTTGTTTTTGTGCGATGAGTTGTAGTTATTTTATATGTATCATGGAATAACAATTTCTTGTTGAATAAAATTGATTTATAATCGAAATAAAAAATCTTTTCAAATAAGCAATATTCATAGCACATGAAAACTGCTGGAAAACCATTCCATTTACACTGAAAAATCATTTCAAATTCATGTGCAAACCATTCCAAAGTAATGTGAGCTTTCACTTTAAATTAACGTGTTTTTCATTTGGATTTGCAGCCTCGCGCGATGGATTTTTTTCAAGTGATTTACACGTGACATTCACATGCAAAGTCGTATAGGGCAGATTCATGTGTAGAACATGTGATATTGCTATGTGCCTTTCTTTCAGTGTAATGTTTATCTGTCTTTAAAAAAGTGTACTTTTGATTCTCAGTGTAGAAGTTTACGATCCACAACTTGTCTGTAGGAACTAGAGAGCCTATATGGAGAGGCGAAATGTCACTCTCAGGGTTCCAATCGAACTGTCAAATTGGGGTTCCAATCGAGCAACAAGGTCATGTAAGAACAAGGTCGGAATCAATTTAAAATCATTTTGGCAAAAAACGAGACTTATAACAATCAAAAGAATTGTAAAACTTTTGTTGATAATAATCTGATAGTTTTTGTTATGTTTGTGCTTGTTCGGTACAAGAAAAGTGCCAGCACCAAAGAAAAACTACAAGTTTTTCAACCTTAAAATTGAATGACTTTGAGTGTTTGAAATTTCTCCCAGAACATTTCATTTCCCTATGTAGGTCCCTAGTAGGAACGGGCGGAAAGGGAACGGTTTCAAAATATGATCCACTCTGTTTACTATTTTGCTGTCAAAAAGGATTCGTCAAAAACAACTCCAATTTGATTTTCCAACTTATTTAAATCTAACTTGCGGCAACCTGTTAAGTTTTTTATGCAAAGTTTTATTTTTCTTTTCAATTTTCATTTTTATTTTAGATTTATTCATAGTGCTACCCGTCCTTTGGAATGGCAAAATCCAAAAATTTCTTCGGACATCCAACAACCGTAACAACGAGAAGGGTTTCGAGAGATGATCAACACATACGCTAGCTCCGACATGATGCCTTTGGTGTACGCCGAAAATGTTGACTTCTGTTACACCTGACCATCTGCTACAGGAAGACGACTCCCGTCGTGCTGTAAGACTCGGAGATGAAGTACCGTCAATAAGCATCCTGCATGCGATTTCGGAGACCTTCGACGATTAGCACCAAAAGGCACAGCTGCAGCGTATTGTTGACCTAGGCGTGGGCTCCGTCGGCGGCCGATCAGCGGCGATGTTTTATCTCGATTTGGCCGTTCCAAGATTGTCGTCAATGTGTAGGAAATGGAGGCGATAAAAATTATTGTTCTTAACAAGAGACCCGGCAGAGTCTTAACTGTATCGTGGAGAGTGTCAGCTAATAAATGCGAATAGTTCTTATTTGATTTTTATTTTCAAATCCTTGGAAGTATTCGACAGGAAAAAATCTAGGGAATTGACTTTTTTTTACTGTTGCTCAGCTTTGTCCCATGAGTTACTAGAACAAATAAGATCCAAGCATGATGGAATCGGATATATTTTGATAGCTTGCATGACCTATCTGGGTAAAATTTTCGTCTAAATATATGATTTTCGGACTCTAAAAAAAGCGTAATTAACATTTAAATGCTCACAGTTGTTGATACGGTTGTCAGATCTTCAATACTTTAGGCTCATTCGAAAGGTCTTTTGATTATCCATCCAATGATAACTTGCATGGACCAGCAGGGCGTAATTTTCGTCAAAATATATGAGATCCGACATAAAAAAAAATGTGTAATAAACATTTAAATGCTCATAATTCTTGATAGGGTTGAGAGACCTTCAATATTTATAGCTCATTATAAAGTTCTATTGATCTAACTATACCTATCCAACGCCACCATGATTGATTCCGACATAATTCTCATCAAAATATTTAAAACCTGGCTTCAAAAAAGTGTAAATTTAACACTTACGTGATCATAACTTTTGATAGAGTTGTCAGATCTTCAATCTTTTGGTCTCATTAGAAAGGTCGATTGATTACCCATCCAACGATGGGTCGCAAGCTAGATCCGGACAATGTTTTCATCACAATATTTTAGATCCGGCCTCCAAAAAGTGTATAAAAAGCACTTAAGTGCTAATAACATTTGATTAGGTTGTCAGATCTTCGATGTTTTAGACTCATTAGAAAGGGTGGATCGGATAAGGTAAAAACGGTCCAAATCGGTTCAGCCAGTCCAGAGATAATCGAGTGCATTTTTTTGGGTGCACGGACTTACAGACATACACACGCACAGACATTTGTTCAGAATTTTTTTCTGAGTCGATAGGTATACGTGAAGGTGGGTCTGCGAGGTCGAATTAAGAAGTTCATTTTTCGAGTGATTTTATAGTCTTTTCTCAGTAAGGTGAGGAAAGCAAAAAGTATTGATTAAAAAATTCATAACTCGGTCAAAGATTTTATGCCCATTCTGGAAATTTCTGAAAAGTTGGCATTTGATGTCCTCTAAAACAAATAAAAAAATGAAAAAAAAAAAATATCGTTTTTTTAGCAAATCAAGTTTTAGTGACTCCTTTCGGCGTCCCGCAAGGAGCTGTCCTGAGTCCGGCGCTGTACAACATCTTCACCTCGGATCTCGTCATGGTGGACGGGGTCGAATACTACCTCTTCGCCGACGACACTGGATTCGTCGCTGCTGACAAGAGTGCAGAAGTGATCATCGAGAAGCTGTAGGCGGCCCAGGACTCGCTCGAGAGCTATCAGCGGAAGTGGCGAATCAAAATAAACCCGGCGAAGACGCAGGCGATCTTTTTCACCCGGCGGCGCGCTGAAAGGTTCCTCCCCCAGTCACGTGTGCTGGCACTGGGCCACGAAGTCCCCTGGTCGGACGAGGTCAAGTACCTTGGCCTCGCGCTCGACCCGAAGCTGAAGTACGACAAGCACATCGACGCCGCGTTGCAGAAATGTGACAAGCTGACGAGGATGCTCTACCCGCTGGTGAGCCGAAGGTCAAGGCTGAGCAACGCCAACAAACTTCTGCTCTACAAGCTCATCTTCCATCCGACGCTCACGTACGGGTTCCCAGCCTGGCACAGCTGTGCTTCAACCCGCCGCAAAAAGCTGCAGACGCGCCAAAACAAGATCCTGAAAATGATGCTGGACTTGCCGTTTAATTTCCCGACGGACGAGCTCGAGGAGGCGGCCAACACGGAATCGCTGGAAACCTGGACCAGCAAACTGCTACAGCGGTTTTGGACGAGTTGCACGATGTCAGAGAACACTCTGATATCGAGTTTGGTGCCGTGATACTGTGATCTAGTTTTTAAGAAACCCTTTCCCTCCTCCTATCCCCCTTCTATCCCAGCAATAGTGACAGGTTTTATGCGAGTTGTTTTCCTGTTTTATGTTTCCTTTACAACCAATGTTATTTGTATCCATTGTGATAAATGCCTTATACACAGCTGAAAGGATCCCCCAAAACTCTGTACTGTACTTACAAAACTACTGTTAGTCGATAAACTAAAGAAATAAACTGAATTGAAAAAAAAAGTTTTAGTGACAAAAAGTTAAATAAAAAATCACCAAAATTTTTGTACCTTGTATCATTTTTTTTCAGTGTAGTCCATATGCCGAAGACACCAAATCGATTAAAAAATTCCTTCAAAAGATACAGATTTTTGAATTTTCATACATCATTTTTGTATGGAAAGCTGCCAACTTTGTACGGAAAATTATATGGACAAACTAATGATGCAAAATGGCTTCTTTGGGAATACCGAAGGCACCAAAAAAGTTTCAGCAGGATTAAAAAATTCCAAAAAAAATCAAATGACCGAAATCTGAGAGAACTGCTCTATGGGGAAATCCATTTTTTCATAATTACATAATCTAAAACGGTTCATAAAATTGCTGAAATATACCTTATTTTTTTTAAAGAATTACAGTCGACTCTCCGGTTGTCAATATTCAAGGGACCATCGAAGAAGAGAATCATCAGTACATAGAGCGATGCAAATTGCTATGGGAGAGAATCATCGCAACGCCATGTATACAAAAACAATAGTTTTGTCGTATGCCGATTTTGGGAGTTAAGAACGCCATTTTGTGCAGCTCATAATGTCTCACTTTTTGACCTTTACACTGCCGTTCTACGCATAATTGTCCCATGTCAGTTTTGGACGATTTTGACTTTATGACATTTTTAAGTTTAGTCTGATGTGTACTTTAAGAAAAACACATAAAATCCGGTACTTTGTTCGGAAACATATCAAAAACAACACCAAGTCTGTTTGTCCCATCGTTAATATTCTACGCATAATTGTCCCACCAAGGATTTTCTTATATGGAATCATTAGTTTTACTAAGCATTATGTCTTGTTTACCTGTTGTATAGCAAGAGAATCACAAATAAGTGTGATAAACTGCTAACTGGGGCGATTAGGGACACATAGGGCTAAAAGGAACCAACGGGACAATTATGCGTAGAAACACAGAAATCGGTCGAAAAATTTGGAACGCGTTTTTCTCAGTTGCACTTTTTTGAACATGGGACAATTATGCGTAGAACGGCAGAACAGATTTCCAAAATTCGATTTCAATCCTGAAATAAAAACTGAAAAAACTCCGTGCATTTTGTCACTTTTCATATCTGGAGTTTTTTTGAAAAGGTCCAATAAACCAAATTTTCAGTTTTTGCTTTTTGGGTGTTTTTTAATGCCCCTGACTCAAGGCGGTTTCAAAAACACCCAAAAAGCCAAAACTGGGAATTTGGTTTATTGGACCTTTAAAAAAAACTCCAGATATGACAGAAGTTTCAATCTTGTCGCGCTGTCTTGACACAACCTGAAAAATTAAGTAAATGAAACAATTGACCACAGTGTTTACTTTGCATGCTTTCGTTTTTGTTTATTCAAGGTCAAACATTAAAACGCATTTTTCTCGAAACGTCAAAAAGCGACGTACGACAAATTAGCACGACGGCGTCGATATGTTCCCAACATAATTTGCTGGAGACGCAACGTGTTCCCGTTTCGTTGAATGTAATGTAATTGTTTTGAAAAATCTTCTTAAGGAATTCTGTTAATGGTTGTTAGGTGTTAGGGAGCGTTCTTTTATTAGGCAACGCAGTTACGAAGTGGGGGAGGTTCAAAAATCTATTTTTGCGTTACGTATTAAAAGAACGTTTAGAGGTGATTGCGTAAAAATGTCATTCTCGGAGGGCAATAACTGGTTTTGACTATATGGATAAAACGATTTTCCGTGAAAACATTGGTTTAACTCGTAAGTTTCATGTTTAAATCAGAATATCTGATATATGAATGTCTAAAAATGTTACAACTTTTTTAAGTGCCACTTAAAAGCTGACGTCAACTGCATACTTACTAACTAAAAAAATCTTTCTCATCTTTGAACATAATTATCACTTGAAACCACGATCCACGCCGCAGATCCTGCAAACCTCGGAACATCATCATTATCGTTACACTAGAAAGAGCAAGTATTCACGTAGTACCTACACCGGACGGGACGGACTGACCAACGGTGATGACGACGATGACGACGGGCGAACACATGAATAAAGGAGCTTTGGAAATGAGCAAAAGCTTCGCTGCGGGGGGGTTGAGTTTTATGAGCTTTGCTTTACCACCCACTCCCCCGGGTTGGCTTCAAATGGCATAAAAGCATGTGCATTTGAGAGCCCTATATGTGGTGACCATCAAGGGGGGGCTCATGGTGGTGGTGGTAGCCAATGGCCTCGTGGATATGGTGGAAGTCATTAATCAAACGTATCCTCCTCACACACTCGAGCGGGTAATAAAAGTGGTGCTTTTTCCTTTCAATGTAATGTGGTATCTGAAATGAAAATTGTGCATGCTGTGAGATGGATTTATTATCTGACTGTCCTTTCTGTTGAATGAACTTTTTGATTTGGATCAATTATTTTTAATTCGTATCTTTTTACATGAAAAATCGTTTCAGATTATGAAAAATCGTATTTTCTCTTTGAGATCCTCTTGAAAACTCAATAGCGAGAGGGCTCATCAATTAAAATTATTTCAGGTTGGTTTTGAAAAGGTGAACTACACCTTTGGAAACAAATCATATTCAGCTGGAAGAGCGCAATTCAAATTAATTTTTTTTGAACATACAGTTTAATTGTAATTTTTTTAATTTTCAATGTTTTACTAAAGTTATCTTTCGTGCAAAATGTTCAAGTATCCTTGCCTCAATTGTTTCCAATCAGTATCGATATCCAGCCCGGCCTTAAACGGCGTTGCTCCCCTGCCAATATCCCGGAGCTATTGCTCCCCCTCCCAAAAAAAGGACAACATACTGCTACCACCACCACGACCAGACTGTGGCCGCGCGCATCAACAGTCGCCACAGGCCTCCTTTCCTGCTGTTGTCACAGAGAGGCCAAAACTGAAACAGGCCGCCATCGTTGCTGAAACTGACTCTTGCGACGACTTCCAAAACGACACACACACACATCTCTGTGCTGCTCAGACAGGACAAAAGAGCCGATAATTGAGATGTCAATAATGTTATGCGACCCCTCCTTCTCCTTCCACACTGTCTCTTTATGGTCAAATTGGGCCCCGTCAAGTGTTGCATTCTATAGGAGGGACTGGGAAGGGGGGCCACAACACAACAGATGGATCATAAATTGGTTCGTGAGTTATGGGCCGAGTAAGAGTCCGTTTACAGCGCAATTACCGGCACTTTTCAGAACATCTCCGGAGACTACCTTGGGAAAAGGGAGAGGGTTTCTGCGGGAGTGAACGGTAGACTTTCCGGACAGGACAGTTTATATTGTAAATTTGACATCGATTAAGCGGATGGAATGTTTTCGCAAGATGAATGTGGGTAATTCTCTACCAACTCACACAGCAGTTGCCCCGACCCCTCTTCGATTTGCGTGAAACTTTGTCCTAAGGGGTAACTTTTGTCCCTGATCACGAATCCGAGGTCCGTTTTTTGATATCTCGTGACGGAGGGGTGGTACGACCCCTTCCATTTTTGAACATGCGAAAAAAGAGGTGTTTTTCAATAATTTGCAGTCTGAAACGGTGATGAGATAGAAATTTGGTGCCAAAGGGACGTTTATGTAAAATTAGACGCCCGATTTGATGGCGTACTCAGCATTCCGAAAAAACGTGTTTTTCATCGAAAAAAACACTAAAAAAGTTTTAAAAATTCTCCCATTTTCCGTTACTCGACTGTAAAAATTTTTGGAACATGGCATTTTATGGGAAATTTAATGTACTTTTCGAATCTACATTGACCTAGAAGGGTCATTTTTTCATTTAGAACAAAAATTTTCATTTTGAAATTTCGTGTTTTTTCTAACTCTGCAGGGTTATTTTTTAGAGTGAAACAATGTTCTACAAAGTTGTAGAGCAGACAATTACAAAAATTTTGATATATAGACATAAGGGGTTTGCTTATAAACATCACGAGTTATCGCGATTTTCAAAAGTGGTCGTACTGCCCCTCCGTTACGAGATATCAAAAAACGGACCTCGGATTCGTGATCAGGGACAAAAGTTACCCCTTAGGACAAAGTTTCACGCAAATCGAAGAGGGGTCGGGGCAACTTTTCCCGATTTCGTGTGAGTTGGTAGATAATTACCCATGTGAAATTACCATTTTTGTATTTTTTCCAAGTTTTTTTTCATGTTTTATTTTCACGATTTATTTGTTCGCTGAGTGAGCAGTTCGAGCCACTCGCTGGCTGCTTGCGAGTCTCATTCGCTCATGAATGGCAGCGGGTTGAAATAGAGGAAAAAATCGTGACGTCAGAAATGAACTCAAATCAGACAAAGTTCATTTTGTGAGTGACTTTAACAGTTTGGCCTAGTTTGACAGCTACATTGTCCCCAGTTTTCTGTGGGAGAGAAAAGGATGCGAATACTTTATGAATATCATACCTGTCAAAATTCCTAGCCTCAAAATTTTGACGCGAGTGGCTTTTCTCCTCTATAGGCGACGAATGGATAGGCGATGAGTGAGTGGTTTCTGTTCATTGAACCGAAAATCAGGACCCTTGCCTCGTAATTTGAAAGGCAGAAACTGACGGCACCAAAAGTTTCGTTTTTCACCCGTTTTTTCCCACTGTGCAATGGAAACGAATCTGATCTTCTACAATGGAAAAGTAATCAAATAAGAAACTTGACGTATGGTTTAGAATATTTCAAAATCTGCGGTAAGTTGACGTTTCCATATCAAAGGTAAACAAACGTATATTAACCCAGCAAGTTTTCTAAGTTTATTGTAGATGACGGCCGTAATTTGCGCCCTTTTCTAAATAACTTCTTCATATTACATTACTTAAATGTTCTAAGCTAAGTGATTCTAGATAGGCCATTATTCTAATACTTGCGAATTCAAACGTCATTGAATTTGAAAGCACTCAAATGCCAAAATCAGTTGTCAAATGGATGCTCACTAGGCCGTCCCAAAAAATGAAAAGTTGTCAAATCTTTGGTACTCACCCCTAGAATGATAGATTAAGATGTCAGGAACAATGTTTTCACACAACAAAAAGTTCCAAAAATGGTTTACAACTCGCGCGCGGAGCTTGAATGAAAAAAAAAATGCATTTTTCGAGTATTTTTCAGAAACGCGCGTAACAATAATACTAAAAACATTCAAATTTGGTCGCCTTGGGCTTCAAGTTATAGTTTAATGTCCCCTGAACAAATTCCTGTACAGACATAGTCCATAAAAGCTTGTGATTGGGCACGGCAGGGCATTTTAAGAAGAAAAAAAAATAAAATTTGTATTTTTTAACTAAAAAATTTCAAAAATCAATCCCCAAAACGAGCCAAAGAATTTTGCAGCCAACACTTGTAATAAATTTTACGGGGATCATTTTGCTTTTTTCAATTTTAATTTATGTCCACACAAAGGGAAGATATGTGCATTTTAGTAAACAAAAAGTGACGAATTTTCAAAATTGTTAGTATGTAAGCTGAGCTACCATGATTTCAAACGAGAAGTCATATATTTTGGATATTTTTATTTTGCTCGCTCAAAAACGATATTTGTTAATAACATTTTTACATGAGATTTTCTCACAATGTGACGTAAACGACAAATAATCATAAATCAAAATTGATTTTATTAAAGTTCATTTCTCCAAGCTGTGAACGTGATTCTTTGTTGCCTGTTATTTCGAATGAAACAAATTCATTTATAAAAAAAAAACTTATTTTTTCAAAAATAGTTACCCATTAGAGCATTATTTGTTCATATTGAGAAGATCACAGAGCAGTACTTATATATATGTCGTTTACGTCACATTGTGAGAAAATCCCATGTTTTTTTTTTCATAAAATGTTATTTAAGAGCAAGTTTTTCACCAATGTGTAACAGGTTGTATCGAAGTGCTCCGATTTGGATGAAACTTTCAGCGTTTGTTTATCTATGCATGAGATGAACTCATGCCAAATATGAGACCTCTACGACAAAGGGAAGTGGGGTAAAACGGGCTTTGAAGTTTGAGGTCGAAAAAACATTTAAAATCTTAAAGTTGTTCGCATTTCCGTAAAACTTCTTCAATTCCAACTCTCTTAGATGCATTCAAAAGGTCTTTTGAAACACTTCAAAATGTGCCATAGACATCCAGGATTGGTTTGGTTTTTTCTTATAGCTTTTGCAAATAACTGTTAAAAATGGATTTTTTTAAAACCTTAATATCTTTTTCCAACAGCCTCCAACACTCATACTTCCATAGATCAAAAGAAAGGTAATTTCATGGACTATAAGCCTTCGGAAATAACTTTTTGGCCAATCGCAGTTTTTCTTAATTTTTTTTGATTTTTCTACAACAAACATTTTACAACGTTAGTTTTTGCCCTGTAGGCCGTCATAGCGGCACTTTTCAGTCTCAATTTTGTTATATTCGGTATTCTCGGAAAATTTGAATTGTAAATTTGATTAGAAAAAAAGCCATTTAAAATGATTTAAAATATTTTTTAACATTTTGTCGGATCGGATTAAATCAAACATTTTTTTCCAAAAATGGTTTATTTAATTATTTTTAAAATCAAATTTACAACTACAATACTTCTAACTTACGTAGAATTTTCCGAATATGACAAAATTGAGACCAAAAAGTGCTGCTATGACGGCCTACAGGGCAAAAACTAACGTTGTAAAATGTTTGTTATAGAAAAATCGAATAAAAACTATGAGAAAAACTGCGATTGGCCAAAAATCTATTTCCATAGGCTTATAGTCCTTGAAATTACCTTTCTTTTGACCTATGGAAGTATGAGTGTTGGAGGCTGTTGGAAAAAGATATTAAGGTTTTAAAAAAATCAATTTTTAACAGTTATTTGCAAAAGCTATGAGAAAAAATCAAACCAATCCTGGATGTCTATGGCACATTTTGAAGTGTTTCAAAAGACCTTTCGAATGCATCTAAGAGAGTTTGAATTGAAGAAGTTTTACGGAAATGCGAGCAATTTTAAGATTTTTAATGTTTTTTCAACCTTAAACTTCAAAGCCCGTTCATATTTGGCATGAGTTCATCTCATGCATAGACAAACAAACGCTGAAAGTTTCATCCAAATCGGAGCACCTCGATACGACCTCTAGAATAAACCGAGCAATATTTACAAATACTGCCTCTTAAACCTATAAAAATATCCATAATATATGCCTTCCCGTTTGTAATCATAGTAGCCAATGATTTATGCAGAAAACGCTTACATACTAAGAATTTTGAAAATTTGTCACTTTTTGTTCATTAAAATGCAAATATCTCGGCTAAGCGTGGACATAGATTGAATGTTAAAAAAAAGCAAAATGTTTGCCGTGACATTTCCTATAAGCTACATGCATTAGTTTCGAGCGCAATTTTTTTTGGCTCGTCTTGGGGATTGATTTTTGAAAATTTTAAGCTAAAAAATACAATTTTTTCTCCATAAAACGCCCTGCCCTGCCCAAAAAAAAAACGGCATCGACGTAACACCTTATAATGTGGCCCTCTTAAAACTTGCGGTTTCGTCAACGGATCCACAGGCGTGTATCGTTCTTTTCGCGACAAGTCTCCGCCTCCCGGGTCTGCTAAGTGTGAAGGTATGAGCACGGGGAGAGGGCACCGAATACCTATATTTACACTTAGCATTTTTGCGTCCGCCTCGGGATTCGAACCGGTGACCTCTGGATTGTGAGTCCAGTGCGCGGTCCGATTGATCCACACAGGCAAACCTGCCCAAACACAAGCTTTTATGGACTATGTCTGTACAGGAGTTTGTTCAGAGGACATTAAACTATAACTTGAAGCCCAAGGCGACCAAATTTGAATGACTTTAGTATGATTGTTACTTTTCATTTTTTTGGGACGCCCTAATGATCACATTTGAACTCCATTGCTCGGCAATTTCAGAGCACGACGAATTCGAGAATTGATGTGTAAATTTAAAACCATTGTAACTGTTTTGAGCTATTCAAATAAAAGGCTATTTCTAAACATAATGTAAACATTCCATAGGTTTCCTAAGGAGTTGTGATAAGGTCTAGCTTGTGATGATACACTATCTTCCTTTCACTGAGCAATCGAATCCAGAAAGGAAAAGATCAACAGTTACTCAGCCTGATTAGAAAATGTTAAATTTCCACCCAGCTACACACTTTTCCACCACATTCCAATTTTATTTTTCAGCTTTTCGCTCCAAAGTCAATCCTGTCCCTAAACACACAAACAACACATTCGTCAGCTCTCCACGATGAGTCAGCCCGTAAATCCCAACCAAACTAAACCCGTGAACTGACCCTGGTGGGTGTCCGTCAGTCTGCTGCTGCTGACACGGGAGTTAAGCCGTGGTAGTAAAGCCCCCTTTTCCGAGCACCCTCCCCAACCCAGTTGTCGCCACTTGCCGGGAAAAGCTCGAATTTTCCGCCCATCCAACAAGATGAATGAAAATCTTTTCGCTCGCTCGTTTGCTGGGTGCTCTTTTTTTTCGTTTCGCTGAAGAGTAGAACAATGATAGTCTCCTTTGGCCACCGCCCATATTTCACCCGCTTACTCATCCGAGGCATTAGATTTATGACAGAGGTTAGTTTGCCAGTGCTTTTCTGGCTATTTATTAAATTTCTGGGGTGGTGATGTTGCGGGTTTGGAGGGGGGGGTTTGTTTGTTTGTTTTTGCTTTGTTATTGCTTTAAGGGGGACCTTGAAAATAATTTATCGATCAACCTTGAGAAATTCAAGGGGTATCGGTTTTTTATACAAACATCTCTTTTTTTTGTTTTTTTTTTTTTAAGTTTTAGAGTTCCCCTGACTCAACGTGGCTTCAAAAACATCAAAAAACAAAATAAACTTTGAAAAATAATCAACAATCATATTTTTTTTCCAAAATTAGACATTTTGAATGTCTTCTTAACCCAAAACGATACATCATATTACGAAAGCAGCTTAAAATTAACCTCATTTTCTCTGCTTCAACTGGCCAAATAAAAAACATCCCTCCCCTGAATCCGAAGCCGGGCCAAACGAGCGCGAAAAATAGTCGTTTATCTTCAAATTCGATTATCGAATTTTATGAGCCGTCATTATCTCAATTTTATTGCGAGTTGCGATTTCTCGTCGTCGTCGTCGTCATCGTACTGCGAGCTCGGGTTCATGATGAAGGCTTGGCGTGGCTCTTCCTCCTGATTTTTGCGAACCTAGAGCAGCGGTTCCGATCTGGCCTTTTTTCCCTCCATTTTCATCCCCGTAGCGGATGACACTGCTCGGACCACGGCCACCATCCACAGAGTCCCCGAAACAAGCCAAAACAAGCGCTCCAATAGAACGGAACGGAAGTTGGCTTCTCCAGCCGCCAGGACCACTGGGAATGTGTCTGAGCTTTCGGAGGAGCGTGTTTTGGAGGGACTGTTCCGGGTGGTCATTTTGAAATTCAATAATTGGTTTTAATTTTAGAATTCTATTTAAGCGTTATCCTTAAGACCAGACAAGCATCGGCATTAAAAGCTCTTCTTAACGGCACTGCTTGTTACCCGTTGTAAACGACTTGTTTTGAACATGAATAATAGGGGAAATATATCCATTTTAATCACACTAAGCCGTTCGACCAATTCTCATCACTTTTGCCGTTTCTGCTATTAAATCAACATTTTCAGATGTTTCAACAATGGAGAGTTGCTTGCTCACTTTTATTTGAGCTATTTATTACTTTGGAACAGTCAAAAACACTTTATATAAGCTGTAATTCATGATCAAAGTGCTGATAGGCCGATAATAGAAATAGGCTGAGAAAGGGTATAGTTCCCCTATGTAGAAAATATTGGTCCTTTTGAATACTATATTTTCATGTGACTGTGCTCATAAACTATCAATAGAGCGAATAATTTAGAATTAAGTATTAAAAAATACTTGCTTGTAAAAAATATATAAAATAAAAAAACGCATTAAACTTCACTCCTTTTGACGGTACCCTCTACCTATCCAGCGCTAGAACTACTGGTTGCAAATCATAATTCTGCGGTTGGTCCCCCCTTCCTCCCCCTTTGGCACATGCAAACTGCCCCAGGACAGCACGGGGGGGCACTACAAGTCCGGGGCCAAACGAACCAGCCAACCAGCCAGCATCAGGCCAGGCCCGGGCACATATTCGACTGGCGATGATTTAGGGCTGTTTGCATAAGTGAGTTTATTGCTTTATTACGTACTGATGCTGTTTTATGAGCTTTTCACAGAAAAGGGGTTTCCTTCTTGCTCTTACGGTGTTCTCGTGCCAAAATGTGTTTGGTTCTGCAGTCGGAATGGACCGAGGCCTTGGCGATTCCTGGGAAACAGTGCCGCCGCTTTTGCCGAGTGGGCCTTCATGGAAATTTTGGGAACCGTGCTGAGGGCTCAAGTTTGCGGTAACTGCGAGTACGGTGCACGTTGAAAAGCTTCAATTAATTGATTATTTGATTTCGGTGAAATTGGCTTTCGCTGCGGACAATGTTTTCAAAGCATTCCATTTGGGGCGTGATGAACGCAAACTTGCGGTTTAGTGTTCAAAATGTCACGCCAGCCGTGACATCTTCCGATACTCATTTCAGAACGCACACCCTTACCAAAAATCATGATTTTTTGAGTTCCAAATCCCACTTTTCATACGAATTATTCAGTTCAACCCATATAACCATTTTTATGGTTGTAGTACCTGAACTCAAAAAATCGTATGAAAAGTGGGATTTGGAACTCAAAAAATCATGATTTTTGGTAAGGGTGCATAGAAAATCATAAAAAAATAACTCATAGCAGTGTTGTCAAATTGTTATACTTTATTACAAAAACTACTTACTTGAACCGTCATCCTCGAATCACGAAACGGCTTAAGTCAGGGGGATGACAGATGGTGATTTCAGCCTACCGCACATCATTCGCAATATGGCGGAGACTGTTTGTAAACATCACACAAAACATGCTAGCAGAAAAAAACTGCGAGCGAAACAGTCTTAAAAGTAGTTCGATTATTATCATTCGTGCTTCAGTTTCGAGAGCGTGTAACAAGTTTAGAAGGAAAATAATTTAATGATGATAATATCAATAAAACTTTGGTTTCCTCCCACAGATATAGTAGGCAAAAAGGCAAGCTCCACCGGGACGTCGCTTCCAAGCTGGAATTTCCGGTTCTTGCCCCGTCGTGTACTGTTCAAACTTCCATGGCCCACCGCCACCATGTTCCGCCACGGTTGGAGATGGCCACTATCGCTTCTTCAGATGCCGGCAACTAAAGTAACCCAAATCCAAGCCCAAACCCCTATGGAATCGACGTGCTGCCGAATCTTTCAGTGTCCAGAATATGGCAAACCGACCAGCAACAGCTAGGCCCGGAAGAAGAACAAAATTTGTATATCAAAATAAATGTTGCCCTGTTCTTTCTCCGCTTAGACGTGGGCCGCGGTCAATTCCTTTCCGTGACCCTTGCCTCCTTCGCTAACAACCGTTCCAGAATGAACGTTTTTCTGATGGCATTCTTCTGCCAGTCGTTTCTTGCTCACTTCCGCCACCTTGCAGTTTCACTAATTTATCCGCTGGATCTCCTCCCACTCGGCCTCAATTTGCACGATCGTTTAAAGGACCATACCGGAAAGGACACCAGGGTAAACGCCTCGATCTCTAACTAGATCTTGTCAACCGGAACAGGCGTACTGCTTTTATCTGGATGTAAACGTTTTTGAACAGCTGCATCAACTCAACCTGTTCCTCCTCGATCTGTTAGCATCAATCCGGGACCCGGAACAGCCTACTCTTGGCCGTGCTCAGTCAGCGCGGCTTCCGGTGGTGTACTGGAGCGGGAGGTCGGTGTACTTGGTGCTGCAGTGGGCTTATCAAACATAGCAAGGCCTGCAGACCGGCAGCCGAGTAAATAATAATGCCATAAGCATATTAAAAAAAGTTAGTAATGTTTGTTTCATTGAACAAAATGATTGATGAATTAATTCTAATCACTTTCTATTTCAATTTCCATAAATAGGTACGATTGAAAATTGACATTTTACCCGAATGAAAGACAAGTTGTGCGATAATAGGGTAATTCATTGGTACCAACGGTGACATTTCAAATTGTCAAAGTACCAAAACATGTCAAAGTACCAAAAGGTGAGAGGTAGGCTCTCACTGTATGGAGTTTGACAGGTCGTCTACTCCCTGGCTTAAGTAGTATCACAGAGAACAGATGTAGGGGGACAGGGGGTAATATGCACCCCCTAAGGGAAAACTGTGATTTCTCATCCATAACAGCATTTCTGTGAAAGAATTTCGTTAGATGTTCATACATAAATATAACTTAACGTCATCCAAGTGAAAAAAGTCTTTGAAAACCTCAAAATTGCTTAAAAATAGCAGATTTCTAAGAATATTTTTGAATCATTTCAAACAACCATGCGGGGCAATATGCACCGCAACAATGGGGCAAAATGCACCGGGTAAAAGCAGTTTTCACTAGTCACCACTAGATGACACCGCTGTTTTCACAAAGGAGCTTCAGAGAGGTGCATTTTGCCCCGACTACGCTTTTTGCAGAAAATTTAATTAAAAATGCATTTTTTGATGTTTTTGGACTCATCTATCTATTATGTAGAGGATTATGGCAAAAACCATTTACATCAATACTTATAATAACAATAAATGCTTTTTATAATGTCCAAAAATCATAATAAAAGTTCAATGAAAATTAGATGAAAACACAACATTTTAAAGTTTTGCAACTAACTTAAGCTGTTTTCATACTACGATGTTCAAATTTTTCCAGCATGGTTTATTAATGTTGAGCTTCAAATTTCTATGAGTTTTTCCTCGGAAAATTCTGCCAAATACCGAGAAAAGCAGGGGATTTTTTTTTTTTTTTTTTTTTTTTTAATTTATATTTATTCAAATTTTTTTTTTTCCATGTACATTCATTCAGTTAAAATATTATTGAGTGTCCAATCACAAACGATGACTTTTCACCTCAATTTTAAATACTAGCAACTTTCATTTATTCATGAAATATTGTAGCTTTCGCAATTCAGTGATTTCAAATGTAGGAGGTCCTACATGTACAAAAGGGAAAAGGGATACCTTAAAACTAACTTATAAACTATATAAAGAGCGGATCAATGCAGCTGAAGACTGCAATGATTTTTGTCGAAATGCATCAATTATCTTATTGGACATAACGTCCAAAGTGTCAACTTCGGCTAATTGATGAAGTTCACTGGTGCTGAACCAGGGAGGAAGTTTCAGAATCATTTTCAGAATTTTGTTCTGAATCCTCTGAAGTTTTTTCTTCCTGGTTAAGCAACAGCTTGTCCAGATCGGCACAGCATAAAGCATGGCAGGTCTGAAAATTTGTTTATAAATTAACAGTTTATTCTTGAGACAAAGTCTAGAATTCCTGTTTATTAGTGGATACAAACATTTAATATATTTGTTACATTTAACCTGGATACTTTCAATGTGATCCTTGTAGGTAAGGTTTTTGTCAAAACCAAGTCCAAGATATTTCACTTGATCCTCCCACTTTAAATTTACCTCATTCATCTTTATAATGTGATGACTTTTTGGTTTAAGAAAATCAGCCCTTGGTTTGTGAGGGAAAATAATAAGTTGAGTTTTTGCAGCATTTGGAGTAATTTTCCATTCTTTCAAATAAGAATTGAAAATATCCAAGCTTTTTTGTAATCTTCTTGTGATGACACGAAGGCTTCTGCCTTTGGCGGAGATGCTTGTGTCATCAGCAAAAAGTGATTTCTGACATCCTGGGGGCAAATCAGGCAAGTCAGAAGTAAAAATATTGTATAAAATTGGACCCAAAATGCTTCCTTGAGGGCGCCAGCACGTACAGGTAGTTGATCAGATTTGCTATTCTGATAACATACCTGCAGAGTACGATCCGTCAAATAATTTTGAATAATTTTCACGATATAAATCGGAAAATTAAACCTTTTCAATTTCGCAATCAAACCTTTATGCCAAACACTGTCAAATGCTTTTTCTATGTCTAGAAGAGCAGCGCCAGTAGAATAGCCCTCAGATTTGTTGCTTCGAATTAAATTTGAAACTCTCAACAACTGATGAGTAGTTGAATGCCCAAGGCGAAATCCAAACTGCTCATCAGCGAAAATTGAATTTTCATTAATGTGCGTCATCATTCTATTAAGAATTATTCTTTCGAATAATTTACTAATAGATGAAAGCAAACTAATGGGCCGATAGCTTGAGGCTTCAGCAGGATTTTTATCCGGTTTCAAAATCGGAATTACTTTGGCATTTTTCCAACTACTGGGAAAATATGCCAAATCAAAACATTTGTTGAAAATTTTGACCAAGCAACTTAAAGTTGCTTCTGGTAATTTTTTAATTAAAATGTAAAAAATGCCATCCTCACCAGGGGCTTTCATATTTTTAAATTTTTTGATAATAGATTTTATTTCATTCAGATCCGTATTAAAAACTTCATCTGATGAAAATTCTTGTTCAACAATATTCTGAAATTCTATTGAAATTTGATTTTCAATAGGACTCAAAACATTAAAGTTGAAATTATGAGCACTCTCAAACTGCTGAGCAAGTTTTTGAGCTTTTTCCCCATTAGTTAATAGAATATTATCACCATCTTTTAAAGAAGGGATGGGTTTTTGAGGTTTCTTAAGAACCTTTGAATGTTTCCAAAAAGGTTTGGAATAAGGTTTAATTTGTTCGACATCTCTTGCGAACTTTTCATTTCGCAGGAGAGTGAATCTGTGGTCAATAACCTTTTGCAAATCTTTTTGAATTCGCTTCAGTGCAGGATCACGAGAACGTTGATACTGTCTTCGGCGAACATTTTTCAGACGAATCAGAAGCTGAAGATCGTCATCAATAATGGGAGAATCAAATTTGACTTGGACTTTTGGAATAGCAATATTCCTAGCATTCAAAATTGCATTAGTTAAAGATTCCAAGGCTGAATCAATATCAGCTTTGGTTTCTAAAACAAAATCATGATTTAAATTATTCTCAATATGATGCTGATACCTGTCCCAATTAGCTTTGTGGTAATTAAACACAGAACTATTGGGTCTGGTAACTGCTTCATGAGAAAGTGAAAAAGTTACTGGAAGATGATCAGAATCAAAATCAGCATGAGTCACTAAAGGACCACAATACTGACTTTGATTTGTCAAAACCAAATCAATTGTTGATGGATTTCTAACAGAAGAGAAGCAAGTTGGCCCATTCGGGTATAAAACCGAATAAAGACCAGAAGTGCAATCTCTGAACAGAATTTTACCATTGGAATTTACTTTTGAATTATTCCAAGATTGGTGTTTGGCATTAAAATCACCGATGATCAAAAATCGAGATCTATGCCGAGTAAGTTTATTCAAATCCCCTTTGAAATAATTTTTATTTTCCCCAGTGCATTGGAATGGCAAATATGCAGCTGCAATCATAATTTTCCCAAAGGAAGTTTCAAGTTCAATGCCCAAACTTTCAATAACTTTTAACTTAAAGTCACGTAACGTGCTATAAGTCATACTACGGTGGATAACTATTGCAACTCCACCGCCATTTCGATTCATTCGGTTATTAGTTATAACTTTATAATCTGGATCACTTTTCAAATAAGTGCCAGTTTTTAAAAATGTTTCGGTTATAACAGCAACATGCACGTTATGAACTCGTAAAAAGTTGAAAAATTCATTTTCTTTCGCTTTTAAAGAGCGAGCATTAAAATTCATAATATTGATGGAATTACTTAGATCCATGATTAAACTTCAGGGTAAGAACAACATCATTCGCAAATTTTAATCCAATCTGGATTGCTTCCATCATGGATGTAGCATTACTCATTGTTTGAATCAAACCAAACAGTGAGTTTTGCAAAAAAGTCATTTTTTCAAACGTAACATCGCCGAGATCAGAAGATCCCAAAGCGTTGCCAGCAGAAAAATTTTCAAATGAAATTTGAGGTACCTGGCCAATTTCAGGAAGAATTGCAGAGGATTTGAAATTTTTGGATGTACCTGAAACAGCGGCAGCATAGGAAATACCGTTGCCTGTTTCAATGGTAGAAGTATTTTTTCTAGCTCTCTCATTAGAGGGAGATAGCAAAAACGTTTGGTTTAAAGTTTCAGGTACAACCTGACTTTGAGAAAATTTCGGTTTGGATTTCGGCTGATGCTTAGCACGAGAATCCAAAACCTTTTTTCTGATGGGGCAATCCCAAAAATTTGATTTGTGATTTCCACCACAATTTGCACATTTAAATTGGGTGACTTCTTTCACGGGACAATTGTCCTTGTCGTGAGAAGAATCCCCGCAAACCATGCATTTTGGAACCATGGCGCAATGATCAGTACCGTGACCGAATGCCTGGCAACGCCGGCACTGGGTCAGATTCTGGCCATTACCGCCATGTTTCTTAAAATGCTCCCACTTTACCCGTACATGGAACAAAAACTGAACTTTGTCCAAAAGTTTCAAATTGTTGATTTCATTTCTGTTGAAATGAATCAGATAAAATTGTGAAGTCAAACCAAAGCGAGAAATATTCCCGTTTGATTTTTTCTTCATCGGTATTACTTGGGATGGGGCAAAGCCAAGCAACACCTTAAGTTCGTTTTTGATCTCATCCACCGACAAGTCGTTGGAGAGACCTTTCAAGACCGCCTTGAATGGCCGAGCATTCTTGGTCTCATACGTGTAGAAATTGTGTTTGTGGTTTTTCAAATAACCAACAAAAGTTTGGTGATCTTGTAAAGATTCCGTCAACAAGCGACATTCTCCTCTTCGACCAAGCTGGAACGAAACTTTCAAATTGCAAGTTTCCTTGCAATTCTTCAGTTGCGTTCGAAAGCTGGCCAAATCGGAGACGGAAGTCACTACAATTGGTGGAGCCTTTACTCGTTTCTCGACGGCAGAAGGCTCAGTACGAGGAGAAGGTTCCTTGTCATCAGTTTCGGATAAAACACCGAAACTGTTTGTCAATGGAATTGGAGGATTGACCTCACATTCAGAATCAGAATCAGACCTCAGAAGAGGCTGTTTTCTTTTTCTGCTTCCGTTAGCCGGTTTAGCGTTCAAACGCTTCACCGACGTAACGACCAAATCTTCAGAAGATTTGCGTTTACCTTTGTTTTGACGCATTTTGCAAGCAAAGTTCTCTTAAAAAGATGGCTTCGTTTGTAAAATACAACAAAATTTCAGGCGGGGTTAGTCTTGAAAAGACTGTTTAGAATTTTGGAAAATAACTCAGGTAGTCTTTAAAAAGACTGTGAATTTTGTTTTGAAATAACTCTGAGCTTAGGTAGTAAAAAATACCGCAGCTCTAGTGTCCGTTCACCACGAAGGTTCGCAAGACACAGAAAAGCAGGGGATGCATTTTGCCCCGGGGGTGCATATTACCCCCTCTCCCCCTATAAAAATTCAAACCAAAATTCGTTGATTAGAGCTAGGGTGTACAGCATCCGCCTTAATAGCGCCCCTTTCCAAAATCATGATGGCCTACAGAAGCAGAACGTTGGACCATCCAATCACTTCACAAACATTCTGTATGAACGATATCAGACCAATGTCTGACTATCCTTCATCAAAGGGTTGCAATTTCACGCGTAATCGGAGATAACATGTGTAAAGGGATTATTTTAAGTTGTCGCTTAAAAAATATTTTTTTGGATAAATTTTCTGTTCTGTTTTGATTTTTTGCATTATTTCTGGTTAACAGGAATTAACGTCATGATTCGAAATCCGGACACTTAGTAGCATGTCATTTTCGTTATAGCTGACAAAAAATCATGTAATAAGTTGGAAATGAAGAAATATTATCAGGATGTAGTATTAACAGTCAGTTTTAAGAGAATGCATGCAAAATATGTCTTTTCTAACGTTTTTTCATCAGAATTTGAAAATTAAAATAACTTGTTGTGCTTCGAATCCCGGACACTGATAAACGCTGATTCGAAATCCGGACACTTTTGATTCGAATTCCGGACACTCGGTTTTGCTAATGAATCGAACAAATTTGGACTAAAATGTTAGTGAATGGCATTCTTTAGGTCTCAAATAAGCTGTTAACATCAAAACAATCGATATTTTATATATAAGTTTGCTAGAATTTAAGGAAATCAAAACCATAAATTTCTGCTTTGCCTTCCCGGTGCTTCGGACGCCTATGAAATATTTCACGCGAAATGTTTCGCATTTTTGGTAATCTTATAATTTCATTTTATTTAATTGTTTTGACATTAACTACAGCGTTCAAACAAACTTTAAATGAAAGATGATGTTAGAATTCATCAAATAACACAGTTTTGACATTCATAATGCGAACTCATATCCAAATAATTGATAAAACAAGATGAGGTGTCTGGGTTTCGAAGCGTCCGGGAATTCGAATCATGACGTTATACTGAAGTGAATTTTATATTTTAAACGAGGTAAACATTTATTTTCTTTCGAAATTTTTGAGCCTTTCTATATTGTTAAGCTAAGTATTCTCAGCCGCGACGGTGGAGCCGCCAAGCGTATCTTTTACACTCTAATTCTTTGATGCAAGATTGTATGCAACGCATTTTTAATGCAACATTGTTTACACACAAATTCGAGCCAAGTTCGAGCCGTAACTTTTGAAACATGGTCAAAAAATCTGACGGTGATTTATAATTTTTTGAAAAAATAGTGATTTTTGAAAAAAAATCAAAATTCTATACCAAAAATAAATTGACAATCGAAAAGCACTTTACCGATCTTTTGATAAAGGGCTCCATTTTCAAGATATAGCCACCGAAACTTTGATTTTAGCGAAATATTTGCAGATTTTTTATTTTTTTAAAAAAAGTGGCAATAAGTGACCATTTCCAAAAAAAAATGTTTTTTAAAATTAAAAAAAAAATCTATTAAAATGCCTAAGAGACATTGAAGATTGGATCTCTGGTTGCTGAGATACAGCGGCTTAAAGAAATAGAAACAGGAAAATTGAAGTTATCGAAGTCTGTTTGGGTGACTATTTTCTAAAGTCGATATCTTAGCAACTTATGGTCCGATTTTCAATGATAAAACATGAAACATTCGTGAAATTTTCCAATCCTTGCGAAAAAAATAATTTGATAATTTTTAAATCCAGAATAGCATTTTAAATGGGCATAATATTCACTGTTTGCCCTTTTTAAAATATTAGTCTTGATTTTAAAAAAATCCCAAAAGATCGGAAAATTTCACTAATGTTTCATGTTTTTACATTGAAAATCGGACCATTAATTGCTGAGATATCGACATTACAAAATGGCGGGCTGTGTGGGTGAGAGTTCGGAAACTTCAATTTTCTTGTTTTTATTTCTTCAAATCTCAGCAACCAGAGGTCCAATCTTCAATGTTTCTTAGACAATTTATTAGATTTTCTTTAAATTATTTTTTTTTTTGGGAATGGTCACAATTTTTAAAAATCAAAAAAACTGCAAATATTTCGTTAAAATCAAACTTTCGGTGGCTATATCTTGAAAGCACAGCCTTATATCAAAAAATCTGTAAAGTTTTTTTCGATTGGAAATTCAATTTTTCTTTAAAAATTTTTGTTAAATTTTATTTTGCATGAAATTTCGATTTTTTCCAAAAATCACTTTTTTTCAATAAATTATAACTCGGCGGCAGATTTTTGGAACATGTTTCTCTATAGCTCACAAGTTGCGGATTTTTGTCCCCTGAAACATATCAAAACATCTCAAAAAAAAAATTTCATCAATTTTAGGAAATTGAGTTTTTGTGAAAAAAAGTTGATTAAAATTCTGCAAATTTTATTTTTCGTGTACCTATTTTCTTCTTTTCAATAGTCCTTAACAATACCTACAACTTTGCCGAAAACACCAAATTGATCAGAAAATTCACTTAAAAGTTACAGCTGTTTAAATATTTACATACCATTTTTGTATGGACAGCAGCCAAAATTGCATGGAGACTTGTATGGGTGAACCAATGACACAAAATAGCTTCTTCGGTCAAAGGGCCCCCACAAAGTTTGAGCCAAATCAAAAATTACAAACAAAATCCATTTCCATTCCTAATTTGCCCCAGTTGGCGAAAGCAACTTAAATTAAGAGTAGATATTGTCTGAAATTATTGATACACAAAACACCAAAATCTAAACTTTTATAAATTTTCACGTTGTGGTGATGTCATTTGCTTTATTTCCGTTTTTTGGATGTTTTTTTTTTTTTCACTAGCAGTCAAATTGTAGTCGAGATTATCGGAAATATTGTTAAAAAAAACACAACTTTTTATAAAATGTACACAGAAAAAAAAGTTTAATTTTGGTATGTTGAAAATTTCGTAGGTTGAATATTACCTTTTTATTAGTGTAATATTCTATTAAAAATGTGTAAAAATGTGAACCTGATGAATATTCATCAAAAACTGATAAAAATTCATCATTTTTTTGAGTAAAATTTATCATTTATGTTTCCACAAAATCTGTCACCATTTCCTGATGAATATTACCATCATTTTTTTGTGTGTACCATTTTTTGCAATTAAAAGAACACATCAGAATAACGTCATGATTCGAATTCCCGGACGCTTCAAAACCCGGACACTTCGTCTTGTTTTATCAATTATTTGGATATAAGTTGGCATTATGAATGTCAAAACTGTGTTATTTAATGAATTCCAACATCAACTTTCAATTAAAGTTTGCTAGAACGCTGTAAATAATGCCAAAACAATTAAATACAATAATATTAAAAGTTTACCAAAAATGCGAAACATTTCACTTGAAATATTTCATAGGCGTTCGAAGCCCCGGGAAGGCAAAGCAGAAATTTATGTTTTCGATTTCCTTAAATTCTAGCAAATTTTCATATAAACTATCGATTGTTTTAATGTTAACAGCTTATTTGAGACTTAAAGAATGCCATTCTCTAACATTTCAGTCCAAATTTGTGCGATTCATAAGTAAAATCGAGTGTCCAAAATTCGAAGCAAAAGTGTCCGGATTTCGAATCAGCTTTTATCAGTGTCCGGGATTCGAAGCACAACAAGTCATTTTAATTTTAAAATTCTGATAAAATATTGTTCGAAAAGACCTATTTTGCATGCATTTTCTTGGAACTGACTGTTTATACTACGTCCTGATGATATTTCTACATTTCCAACTTATTACATGATTTTTTGCCAGCTATAACAAAAATGATATGGAGTAGTGTGGTGCCTGTGTGGACGCGCAGTCCTGTTTTTTTTCGTGTTATTTTCCGTCTCTTTTGTGTCGCTATTTGTGTACATGGGGTGATTGGATTTCTTCTTCTTCTTTTTTAATTAATTTTTTGTTCGCGCGTTCGTTGGCCGATGAATTTTATTTTTGTTCTCTTTATATAGTTTTCGATAGAAACGATCCGATTTTTGTTTTTTGAGACAAGCAAGTCGTATTGCTGGATTAAGTCCTTTCCATATCATCGAGGATCGGAAGGCACGTCGACGGATATGTTTTAAGACTTATGATATTAAATAATTTTAATGAATGAAGCCCTTCCTACATCACCGTTGATCGGAAGGCACGCCGACGGAGAATTTCTGGAGAATTGCGGTCGAATTAATACTATATTTAAATCCCTAGATAGGTATCTTTCCGCAGCCGGCTGCCTAAGATTTTTAAAATTTCAACCCATAAACAAATTGCTCATGGTCGCATCACCTACCACAGTGAATCCTGACCTCATACCCATCTACTAACCCCTCAAAACTCATGTGATACTTTGTCGGAGACGCAGTCGATTTGGCGGTCCCATCACTCAAGTATCGGCTAACATTCCCATTCACTTCCCCGTGTCTTACCACTGGTCGTGGCCGGCGTCGGTATTGATCAGCACGATAGGGACCTTTGAAAATTGCGAAGGGGTGATGATTGGTTCCTACTTTTCATCTGTGGTCCACGGAGCAATGTTTGGGGGTCCTGGTCAATAACGAAGTAGCAGCTACGGGTAGACACCAATGCTATGCTATGCTATGCTATAACAAAAATGATATGCTACTAAGTGTCCGGATTTCGAATCATGACGTTAGGAAAGCACTCCTGCAACGAAAATTGTCGAAGAGCTGGGAAGAGCTTCCTACATTTTTCTGTTTTTTTACATTGTTGATCGAGTTGCTGGCTGCTGAACAGCATCTTTCTAAAGTTTAAATCTTATGAAAAATGATTTTCGTTCAGTGTGAATCCTCATTTGGCTGTTTGAGGTTTAATATTCAATGATAAAGTGCGATACTTTTTGTTAAATTTTCTGCCCTTTTTGATTAAAAATAATTTCGAAGTTTTAGATTCAATAGAAACCTTTTGAAAAGGCTAAAAACATTCCAAGACAGTGTCCACGTGGTTTATGGATGGTCCCGTTATTAAATTTACAAAAATTGCGCAAAAAATCGAAATGTTTCTCGTAATTCTAAATTGAAACCTAATCCGTCAGCAAATTCCCGCGCTTGAGTTACTCAATCATACCCTCATGAAACTCCCACTCCCAATAACTCGATGAGAAATTGGGTAATAACAATCTTTCTGGTACACCACCATTTCCACCTGGAACCCCATAATTTGGTTGCTCCTTATTTCCCCTTATTGTTTTCCCTGTCGCAGAAACAATATTTACTGTTCAACCTCCAAACAACCGCCACCCCAGTCATGGTCCTCTGCCAAACTTCAGTGACTTTGTACTTTATGCGAACTGAAACAATAATAGACCCAAAATCAACCGACCACTTCACCTGTTACCAACCCAGCTTTTTTTCTAGCCTGAAAAAAATAAAAAGTACAACATCCGGGGAAAAAAGGTCACACACACAAACATTAAATCATCACTTTTTCCTCACTCCACCACCCTTCTTGCGGGAAATTTCCCGTATCGTTTTGTGGTGGGGAAGGGGAAAGGAGGAAAACTTTTTCCCACATTCTCATTCCCACAATGAATCGGAGAGTTTTGCGGAAGAAACACAGCCGGTGGAAAAATCGACTGACTACTTTTTCCAAAATAATATTTATTGTAATAACCTCTGAACGCGCACACAGGCAGGCTGGCTGGTTGACGTCCGGGTTGTTTCCAGTTTGTCATCTCTGTCCTAGTGTGTGTGTTGGCTGGAAAAGGGAAGTTCATTTCAGTGATTTCTAGGCGAATGGTATGGTGTTGGACAGGGACGTTGCACAATTTAGCTTGGTAGCACAAAAGTACGATTTTTGTGTTTGTCTGAACCATTTGTTGCTCAGAATGGAAAATAGAAGAATTTAAAAATGGGATGCTATCTGGCTGAGACTTTGAAATTTTGCGCTCTTATCCGCTGTTTCTCAAAATTACTTAACTTTTCGAAAAAAAAAAATTCTGGATATTAAAATAAAAAATGGCTCTTGAGAAATTGTTCTGATGAGAAATAGGCCATAAGATATTCTTTGATACATTAAAAAGCACCATTTTTGTTAAAAGAATGCAAAACCACGACAGATTTATTTAAGCACCCCAATATTTTGTAAAGATCTGCTTATCGTTAATAAATCTGCCAAAAATTAAAAAAAAATGCACTTTGATTTCAAGGAACTGCAATAGCTTGAAACAAGCAAAACCTCGAAGACATTAAAAAATATTGCTGTTTGAAAAATTAAGAAACTGTTTTAAAAAGAATGCAAAAATATCGTTTTTCATGAAAAAAAAAATGTTTTTTTTAACCTTCCAGAACCCACCCCGCCTCTAGACAGACTTCGAACTAAAAATCCTCCAAAAATCAATTTTTCAACCAATTTTTGATATTTTAATTTTAAGAAAATTTTATGGTTGGAAGTGTGACTTGATTTATGTGACTTTGTGTTTTTCAGTGATATTTTCCATATATTTTTTAATTTGTAAAGTATTTTTTCATTGTCCCAGACTATGCCTCTTAGCTTTTCTAAACAATTTAAATGAAAATGATTTCATTCTAGAGTAAAAAATGTGAAAAACATGCAAAAAATGAAAAAATGGCTGTAGAAACATGAAAAAACTAAATAGAAAAAAGGAAATGGTAGGCGGTGGTAGTGTATGGCAAATACAGTCATGCATCGGTTTTGCACGTCTCGAGTTTGCACTGCCCCGGATTTGATTCGTTATTTTGGAATCGGGATGATGTCAGCTAACGATTGCACTTATAATTACATAATTTTTTTTTCGAAAATGCTAAAAAAAAATCACAAAACTACGCATTTAAAAAAAAAAATACTGAAAATTTTAGTTTATTTTTACAAACTGGGTATCAAACGATCTGGTTATTTTTAATACATTTCGATAGTTTTAATTTTTTTTAAATACTAAAATGTTTCACAAAACTACGTATTTCTGAAAAAATACTCAAAATTTCATATTGTCACAATATGGGTATCAAATGATCGAATTTTTTTTCTATACTTTGAATGTTTTAACAATTTTTTTTTGAAAATACAAAAAAAAAACAAAATTAAGTATTTTCGAAAAAAAATCTCAAAGTTTCAGTTATTTGAATATGGGTTTCAAATGATTGGGTTTTTTAATACATTTCGAAAATAGTATCATTTATTGGAAAATACTCAAAAATTTTCTCAAAACTGCATATTTTCGAAAAAAAATACTCCAAATTTCAGTTTTTTACGATATGGATATCAAACGATCGGGATTTTTTCATACATTTCGAAAGTTTTAACACATTTTTTGAAAATACTCAAATTTTTCACAAAACAACGTATTTTCTAAAAAAATGCTCAAAATTTATTTTTTCACAATATGGGAACAAATGATCAAGGTATTTCAATGCTTTCAATTTTTAAATGCTCAAAATTTTCACAAAACTAAGTTTTTTCAAACAACACTCAAAATTTCAAAGTTTTAAAATTTATGACATTCGAGATGTGTAAAAAAAATCCAATCATTTGTTGCCCAATTGAAATTTTGAAAGTTTTTACGAAAATACGTAGTTTTGTGAAAATTTTGAGTATTTTCAGAAAAGGTTGTAATTACATTCGAAATGTATGGAAAAGTCCCGATCATGTGATACCCATCTTGCAAAAAACCTGAAATTGTGAGTATTTTTTCGAAAATACGTATTTTTTTGAAAATGTTGCTATTACAATCGAAATGCATGAAAAATCCCAATCATTTGAAACCAATTTTGCAGAAAACTGAAATTTTGTCGAAAATATGTAGTTTTGCGAAAATTATCAGTTGTTTTTAAATTGAATGACATTCGAAATGTATGACAAGAACACGATCATTTGATACCCAAATAACAAATATTTTGAGGTTTTTTAGAGTAAAAAAAATAATTTTCAAAATACTGGAAAAATAAGTATTGCATGATTTTTCATTCGATTATAGCCATTGTCTCCCATATAGCCAAAATCCCTAAACTCTGTGCTTAAGTTATGCACGCCCCGGTTTTGCATCCCCATATGCGGTGCTAAACCGAGGCATGACTGTACTATCAAAATCAAACATAAACTTAACAAGATAAATGCAAATATAAAAACTAAAAATGAAACAAGAAAATTATAAAACAAGAAGAGTAATTTTTTTCGTAGAGCAAAAATTGCTGAAAAAGACCTCCTAAACACGGTAAAAATTAAAATTCTCGAAAAAAAAGTTATTGCATTTCTTTCGAAAAAGGCTCATGTTTGACAAAGTACGAACACTGAAAAAAAATCAAATTATGTTGAATTGTCTTTTTTTTTAAATACTTCTCTGCCCATGTTCGCATAAATGTCCCATATGCAAAAAAGCAAGCTGAGAAAAACGCAATTGAAGCGTGTCCCAAACATAAGATTTCCTCCTGATTTCTAGAACAAACTACTGGATGTTGTAGGATTGTCTGAAAGATCACACGATTTTGAACCAAACTTCATCAATGCATATGAGACATTTATGCGATCAGAGGCAGTTCTTATGCTTTAAGAACTCTAAAAAACGATTGGAATTATTTTTAGAAAAACTTTTACGGGTTCAAAGAATTGGTGGTTTGGTGGTTCAAATTATCTAATCATGAACAAAAAAAAAAATGTAATATTTATTTATTATTAATATTTTCTTTTTTTTTTTCATCAAATTCGAGTTCTGCGACCTCATTTCAATTGATTGCTTAATAAATAACAAAATGCATTTTTTTCAATATTTCGTCAATGTTTAAAATTTTAATACCAAAACGTGCTATGAATATAAAAAATACTTATTCAAAAAATCATTTGCACCATGGGTTTCTTTTGCGATAATTTAAACTTCACCTTTAACTATCTATGACATTCGTTTCAATCAAAGCAGCTTCGCTGATAAATTTGATTTTTTTAAGCAAAATTGTTAAAATTATTAAAGTTATTTAAAAACACATCTTTTTCGAATGTTCAAAAATGAATGGGGTCGTACCGCCCCTCCGTTACGCGTGGATTTCGGATTCTTCAGGGGCCAAAATTACCTCTTGGAGCAAAATTTCACGCAAATCGCAATCGCAAAGGCCGACGGCCGAAATTTGAACTAAATTCTAGGAAAAACTTAGAAATAACTTGAGCACTATCTTGCTCAACAGAGCTCAAGTATTCCTAATCCCTTGTCACACCACTGTTTTCCCCCTAAGTTCTCATTTTTGCACTTCCAAAACCTTTTTTTCCCTTCTCAAACAAAAAGTCTCGAATAATAGTACCACCCACCTCCGACGCTTGTTTACAGTCCAGCCCAAACAAGGGGAAAAGCAACTATAAAGCATGATGTGACATTGGTACTAACTATCTCGTCCGCTTCATCCTGCAACCAAAATAGGTTGCATTTTCCTCTTTCGATTTTTTTTTGTTTTGTTTTCCGCCCCCCGGGCGAAGGGAAAGTTTGTCGATTGGTAGTAAACATTAGCTTTATAGTTAGGAAGCTTTTACCGGGAGGCCGTCTCCCGTCCCCGATCAGGCTTAGCACTTGCAGTTTCCCGTCTATTGGTGACGATTCCGAAAATAAAGGTGAAAGTTGGAACCAAACAAATGGTGCAACTTTTGTTTAGTTTCGCACGAAATATGTAGAGCGATATTTTAAAATGGAGCCATCTAGCGAGAAATTTAATATACGCCTACAAGTATGCAAAACAAGAAAATCTCAATAAGTTAACAAGAATCTCGGCGAATTTTGATTCAACCAACAAAACACACTACCTTTGCTCGTGCAATGCTTTGTCACCGTCTCGGAAAGGGGTGCAAAAATTTCATAAACATGAGAAATGTGTACTTGAGATGCAAGAGATGTCGTGCCATAAACATTCGCGAGAAAGTGTTCCACCCCAAAATATGGCTGCTGGAGGAACTTGTTTCCGCAGTCAGGGTCAAACTGGCACGACTATGGGGACACTTTGCAAATTTTGTTATCAAATAAATTTTGAAAAAAAAAAAAACATTATTCAAAAACAGAAATAAAAAAAGGCTTTTAAAAATAATGTTCACCACCAACATCACAAGTCTTGTAATTTTTTGACATTTTTGAGTTTTTTTTTCTTTTCTGTGATACCTGATGTGCGCAACGGGGAGTGCACACGGGATGTGTAACAAATATGGATGCAAATGTCGCGCATGTAAATGTGAAAGATTGGATGGATGTTTCCTGCAGGGATGGACATGCATTCATTAGAAAATATGCGCATGTAAATGTCACTGGAAGCACGCGTTCACTGTACGGCATATGCTGTTTTTTTTTTTTTTTTGGTAATGTCGTGATAGCTGGCGAGAATTTGAAGGTGAGTCATTAGTGTGTAGTGAGATTACACAGCAAAAAATCCGATGGTAAAATCGAATGCAAAAGCATGCACATCACCTTCTTCAAAAAAGACACTTGATATTACACACTGCATGTACGTTTTTTTTTTGTAAACATGAAAAAAAAAACAAGTTGCAACCGACGGGATTCTAACGCAGCACCCGACAGTAAGGACAGGTGCCTCAGCCCGCTCGGCCATCCTAAAATAATGCAAAAGCTAGAATTGAGCTGCACAAGAACCTGGGGCCACGCTTGACCGGGTTGGCGTGGAGTTTAAATGTCAAAGTTTCTCGTATATCACGAATTTTACTGATTTGCATGTTTATGCCAAAATAAATAATGGTATGATATGAATTTATTTTATTAAAATAATCTGGAATCATTTTGGACGGAAAATAATAATTTATCTCCAAACTATGTAACCTTTGAATGAAATTCTTGAGTATTTGGAAGGTTAAGAACTCAAATCGCAAATTCTCCCTGTTTTAATAAATTATTCCAAAGCTTTGATAGATACTTGCTGAATAAAAATGCATTTATGGAATAAAAATTAAAAATGAAAAGCCAGAATTGCAACATTCCAGTGAAAAGACTATTAAAAA
Organism: Culex pipiens pallens; assembly: GCF_016801865.2. Classification (NCBI taxonomy): domain Eukaryota; kingdom Metazoa; phylum Arthropoda; class Insecta; order Diptera; family Culicidae; genus Culex; species Culex pipiens. Next base: position 44,640,481 of record NC_068937.1, on the reverse strand, counting down.
AGCATGAGAAACACGTCCAGTTGATATGCAATTAATAGTTTTCAAAAATGTAAGATTTGACAAAAGCCTTTTTGCGGTTATGTACATTGAAAATTAAAAAAAAAAATCAAAGATTTTTTAGCTTTCCAAACATGCTAAAAATGAAAGTATTTTAAATTTATTTCATTTGATACCACCTAAAATTCCATTAAATTTTTGAACTTAAAAAGGAATAATTTATGACAGCTCAAGGACTCCTCAAGAATTTAAGATTTTTTTTTATGAAACTGATGAAATTAAAAAATATTTAAAGTTCAATAAATTAAAGAAATTTTAATAATTTGGTGAAATTTCATAAATTTAAATTATATAATAAAAATAATGAAATTACTAAATCAATTACTAATGTTTGCTTGTAAACAGTGGCACAGAACTTTAAATACTTATAAATTGAAGAAAGTCAGAAAGTCAAATTAATAAGAAATCTTAAATTTCCAGTAAGACCATTGAGCAATTCTCTGAGATTTCGGTCATTCGATTGTTTTTGTATTTTTTAATCCGGCTGAAACTTTTTTGGTGCCTTCGGTATGCCCAAAGAAGCCATTTTGCATCATTAGTTCGTTCATATAATTTTCCATACAAATTTGGCAGCTGTCCATACAAAAATTATATGTGAAAATTCAAAAATCTGTATCTTTTGAAGGAATTTTTTGATCGATTTGGTGTCTTCGGCAAAGTTGTAGGTATGGATATGGACTACACTGGAAAAAAGTGATACACGGTAAAAAAAAATTTTGTGATTTTTAATTTAACTTTTTGTCACTAAAACTTGATTTGCAAAAAAACACTATTTTTAATTTTTTTTATTTGTTGATATGTTTTAGAGGAAACAAAACGCCAACTTTTCAGAAATTTCCAGAATGGGCAAAAAATCTTTGCCCGAGTTATGATTTTTTGAATCAATACAGATTTTTTCAAAAAATCGAAAAATCGGTCGCAAAAATTAACTCCGAGCAACTATAAATCCGATATACAACGTTAAAACATGAAACAGTTGTGAAATTTTCCGATCTTTCCGAAAAAAATATTTTCAAAAATTTTAAATCAAGACTAACATTTTAAATGCGCGTTATATTGAATGTTTGGCCCGTTTGAAATGTTAGTCCTGATTTAAAAAAATTGAAAATATTTTTTTCGAAAAGATCGGAAAATTTCACGAATGTTTCATGTTTTAACATTGTAAATCGGATTTATAGTTGCTGAGATATCGACATTAGAAAATGGTGGGTTGTTTGGGTGAGACTTAGAAAACATGAATTTTCCTGTTTTTTAACGTTCGATGGCAATATCTCAGCAACTTTGGGTCGTATCAACAAAGTTCAATAAAGCAAAATATAGAGAATTTTCTCAGCTTTTCAAAAATATTTTTTTCAAAGGTGGGCAAACATGGGCACTCATTTTAAAAAATGAAAAAATGCGACTATTTTCAAAAAAGTTACCTTAAAATGGTTATAACTTGAAAACGGTGCAGTTTATCAAAAATTCACTAAAGTACTTTTTGATTGCAAATTCGATTTTACATCGAAAAATGAAGTTGAAACATTTTTGCGACCAATATTTCGATTTTTGAAAATATCTGTATTGATTCAAAAAATCATAACTCGGTCAAAGATTTTTTGCCAATTCTGGAAATTTCTGAAAAGTTGGCATTGTATGTCCTCTAAAACATCAAAAAATAAAACAAAATAAAAATAGTGCTTTTTTGCAAATCAAGTTTTAGTGACAAAAAGTTAAATTAAAAATCACCAAATTTTTTTTTACCGTGTATCATTTTTTTTCAGTGTAGTCCATATCCATAGCTACAACTTTGCCAAAGACACCAAATCGATCAAAAAATTCCTTCAAAAGATAAAGATTTTTGAATTTTCACATATAATTTTTGTATGGACAGCTGCCAAATTTGTATGGAAAACTATATGGACAAACTAATGATGCAAAATGGCTTCTTTGGGCAAACCGAAGGCACCAAAAAAGATTCCGTAGAGAACTGCTCCATTGCAAATATTTTTCAAAGTTTATGAAAAAATAACTATTTCACTTTAACAACCCCCAGGTCTACTGTTGTCTCTTTTACAAGTTTCTGCTAAAATTTAAGAAATTAAAATGAAACATTGAAAAAAAATCTAGATATCCAAGAAATTCAGAAAATGAGGATTTCTATAAAATCCGCTAAAAACACGACTCGCTAAATTTAAACACAAATAAATGATATAAATAATAATATAATGAAATTAAATTTATTCATTTAAGTTTAAGAAGTTCGAGGAATATAGAGATTCAAAAAAACATATAGAATTCAAAAAACCGTAGAAATGCTAGAAATTTAAAAAATTAAGAAACATAAATAATCCTATAAAATTTAAAATAAATGATGGGCTGCCCTCTTGCCTAATTTTGAGGGGGACAAGAAGTACCGTGCTCAAAAAAACTCAAAATTGTTCGAAAATATCAAATTTCTAAAAACATTTTTTATTCATTTCAAATACCATCCGGGGCACCGCAACATTGGGGAAAAATGCACTACAACAACGGGGCAAAATGCACCGAGTTAAATCAGTTTTCACTAGTCACCACTAGATTGTAACCGTCACCCTGTCGCAACTCAAATGAACTGGTAACTCATTCCAAAAACACAAACCTAAAAGAACTGCGCCATCTCTTTCTCATAAAGGGAAACTGCTGAGTGCTCCGCGCACGTGCACCGGAGTGCCATTTCAAATTCACTCTGCTAGATCTCATTTATGGCCTTGAGGGACGAATCAAGATTTGCGAAAATGGGCATAGGAAAATCCCTCCCGTGTACTGGCAAATAATTGCAATCGTACACCCTCGTTGTGTATGTGCTGGGATCGCCCAATTGAATGATAGGGACCAGAACGAGAGAGAACTAATCGGCAATCGGGTCCCACACATGTGTGGTTAGACGGCGATTTTGCTAAGATCCAATGATCTTCGGGAGTTGCGAACCATTCGAGTAAAGCTCGCCGACCGGTTTAGTCCCACTCGAGGGCCACTAGCAAGTGATTAGATTACCCGCCATTTTGTGATCTAAAGTGTGAGCACGTGTGACTTAGTAGTCTAAAGTTTTAAGTTTAGTGCGAAATCCGTTGTGCTGCGACGTTTCCCTTCGGGAAAGTGCGATACTGCCTGAAGAAGGTGTAAGTTTTTTTTAACAAATCTGGGTGATTAGCCATCTAACCCGAAAATATTGATTTAGGCTCACCTGAAGAGTAGTTGGAAGGCTAGAGCGGAGCCAATCACGGTACCGAGTAACGTCATGATTCGAAATCCGGACACTTAGTACCATAATATTTTTGTTATAGCTGGCAAAAAATCATGTAATGATTTGGAAATGTAGAAATATCATCAGGAATTTGTATAAACAGTCAGTTTTAAGAGAATGCATGCAAAATATGTCTTTTCTAACAATTTTTCATCAGAATTTGAAAATTAAAATGATTTGTTGTGCTTCGAATCCCGGACACTGTTAAAAGCTGATTCGAAATCCGGACACTTTTGCTTCGAATTCCGGACACTCGATTTTGTTTATGAATCTCACAAATTTGGACTGAAATGTTAGTGAATGGCATTCTTTAGGTCACAAATAAGCTGTTAACATCAAAACAATCGATAGTTTATATAAAAATTTGCTAGAATTTAAGGAAATCAAAAACATAAATTTCTGCTTTGCCTTCCCGGTGCTTCGGACGCCTATGAAATATTTCCGTTGAAATGTTTCACATTTTTGGTAAACTTATAATTTTATTTTATTTAATTATTTTGGCATTAACTACAGCGTTCAAACAAGTTTTAAATGAAAGTTGATGTTAGAATTCATCAAATAACACAGTTTTGACATTCATAATGCGAACTTATATCCAAATAAATGATAAAACAAGTTGAAGTGTCCGGGTTTCGAAGCGTCCGGGAATTCGAATCATGACGTTAGAATCCAAACGAGTAAGCTTGCTTTTTGTAAAATTATGTGCGAAATCATAGAAACTCCTCGAAAATTCTTTAGGTTTGGTCACTCGGGCTCGTTAGTCTCGCCTAGACCGGCATTCTGCTGTTGTGCGCTGGTTAGGAGTTTGTCAGGTAAGACTGCTAGTGGCAAAGTAGGAACGAACCAATTTGTAATTATTGAAACGAACGTTGAACAGGTCTAAAAACCCACCGTTCAACGTGGGTTTTTGTCTGGGAGCGCCCAGCGCCGCTGAACCGAGCTGAAAGCTGTCGAGAGTCCTCGGAAACAGCGTGGTGTGCGCCGTACGTTGTCTGGAGACGACGAAAAGGCGTCGTAGTAGCGTCATACGTCCATTTTGCGCGTCCACGTGGCCGACCGAGCGTCACCTGGCCGCCATCTTGAGTGATTACCGAACTGTGGCTCCATTTCCGGTTAACTAAGCCCCTCATCCGTGTGTGCAACGCCGTACACGCCGAACAGTGCGCCTCACGTCACCTCGCGCCAGTTCGGAAGTGGGAAACCGGTTGGTTTCAGCGCTGTACGTCACCAAAGCGCTTCAACAAGATCTGCCATTCATCCCTTGGCAGCCATTTTGGTGAGCGACCCCCAACTACCGCTCATTTCCCGGAAAAAGCCACCCCCTTCGGTCACTCTTGGGAAAAACAGAGCGCATCGAGAGCGTGAACCCTTCCTCTGCCGCTCACGCGACGCCAGCGCCCGGAAGTCGAGAGTTCTCCCCACGGAAAGGTTGAGAACTACGAGAGCCAGCGTCTGACGCCGGCAAGTGTTTTTGCGGTCCACACCGCGAGCCCGGACACATCAATAAAAACGCCGCTGCGACACCTAGCGGCCGATAGCGCCACCCGATCGATAGCGTAAAGCCGACCCGAGCAGAAAGCGCGCGTCCACGTGCGACCTCAGCCCGCGCGCGTGGGATTCCTGTACCGTTCCTGACCAGTTCCTGAAGCGTAAGTGCGTGGCCACGCCGAAGCCGTTCCTGCCCTCGCCGCCCGCATCTAAACCAAGGTCAGATCTGATAATTTTTAAGAACGATTTTGAGCTCAATAACTGTCCCTAGCGTAGAAGTGACGTCACGATTTTGTTAAGTTGAAAATATAGGGATTAAGTTTAAACGCAGCTAATTGGCTTGTCAATTGGGTTAGTTAGTCTGCAGGGGTTAAATTGGGGAGCGTCTTTACTTGGGTGTGGGGATTTACTACTTAATACATCATATCGCACCACCAATAGCCGTCGAGTTCTTTCTTTTTCAACAATAAAGAGTAATTTACCTAAATTTGTACTTGATTCGTCACTTGGGACCTGCTAGTTGAGATTCGGTATTTGAGTTCGAAAACAACCCGCCCTGAACTGGAGCCTTTGGCCGGGCCAGTTAATCAGCTTCAGCAGTCTTCCTTTTAGGGAGTGGCGCGACGCCTAGAGCGTCAAAGCTGCTGTTCGCCTAAGGAACGAAGAAAACCGTTACAAGATGACGCCGCTGTTTTTACAAAGCATTTTGCCCCGACTACGCTTTTTATAGAAAATTTAATTAAAAATGCATTTTTTTGATGTTTTTGGATTCATCTACAGAAAAATGAAATTAAGTTTAATAAACAGTCTGATTTTTTTTGTGAAACTATCAGTTAAAATCAGGTGTTCCACAATTGTGGATGGCACAATAACATCCCACAATTATGGCACAGGCAATTTAGAGGCAGTGTTTTGCTGCTCTGGGTAAAATAGTCTAGAAATGAGGTTTTTTGTTCAAAAAGTACTACCTTTAGGTACTAGTGAAATAGCAAAAGAATGTCCAAATGAAGGTCCTAAAAATTGTAGGATCACCAGAAAAGATACATTTGGCATGCTATTGACAAACTATCACAAAAGTGTTCTGAATTTGTGGGTTTTCCACTTTAATTTTCCAAAACATAAATCGCACCGATCCTAGCATTTCTATAAGATTGAATCCCAGTTGCAGAATCCAGTATCAAACAGGTTTTATTCATTTATTTTAGAATAAAAATACTTTTTTTATTTTGTGCAGGTTCACAAGCAATCTATTTTGAGAGAATAAAGAAAAAATTGGTCATCACATTATTTTACATATCAAAACTACCCAGCAGTGTTGCAAATGAGTGATAAAAAAGCTATCAATAGATTATCTCTGCACCAAAAATATCCGAGAGTATAGCGGCCGTCACGATAGCTTGTGAGATCTCTTCTTGTGTCTCATGATTCCCAGCGATGTCATTCTCTTTCTATCACTCTTCCCCTTTTCCTCGACTATGCGCTCTCACCGCTGAGTCTCTCAATCTCTCCGAAAACTGCAATGAGAGAACGCGAGATGGCGATTAGAAGCCGACCACGCATGACGTCCCGTTAAACTGCGTTTGCGAAATTGGTTTTGTGGCGGCTTTTGTGGTTAAACGCTGTTGCGGTAGGATGATCGTGGAAGCGGGAATGAGAGAGAAAAGGAAAATGTCAATCGCGAGTGTGTTAACACGAAAACGTGTTCGGCTATGTTCGGCGCTGAGAGTTTCAATGAAGAGAGAAGAGCAGTTATATTTGAGGCATGAATATTCAGGCGGGATAATTGTAGTTGCTGAGAGCTGATATTTTGATATTTTAACAACCCTGCTACCCAGAAAATAAAACACAATATTTCATGCTTCATTAAATAGTCACAGAATCAATATTGAGCTTCCACACAAACAAATACCAAAATGAAATCCCATCCTAGCTCTGCCGGTACAATTTTTCAATATTTTCAACATAAATCAAGCTTGGCGGAGGAAAAATCCCCGAAAAAGCACCGTAGCTCACCTTTCCTGCTCCGGCAAAGCTAGGTCATAACGCACTTTAAATCACCAAACAACACATTGGACAACTTTTTTTTTGCGCCCTCTCTCCCTGACTACAGTATAAATAACAAATTTTCCATATTTCATATTAATATACACATTTTATTCACAACATATTTTCCAATGCATATTCGGCACATCTGTCCACCCACGCCGGCCCCACCCCTTGGTGTTGTAACAATCCTGGCCCTGAAAGGATCTTCCGAAGAGCGCAAACCCAAACAAAACCAACAACAAAAAAAGAGGCACACGTGAAAGAATTTCCCGGAAAAGCAACTGTGTCAGGCTGGTCCGAGGGTTGGTCACATACACACACACACTCGTTGGAATGTCGGGGGAGGCCACGCACGTGGATGATAAAAATGGGTGCCCAATATTGAATGTTGTACAACAACGTGGCCCCGGATTCGGTGGGGGATCGTTTTTTTTTTTGCTGTTGTTCATGCTCCTGCTGGGTTGCATTACGAAAGGGATTTGTTGGACTTGGTTTTTTACTCGCTCTCTCTCTCTCTCTCTCTCTCTCTCTCTCTCTCTCTCTCTCTCTCTCTCTCTCTCTCTCTCTCTCTCTCTCTCTCTCTCTCTCTCTCTCTGGACTTTTGTGGATTTTTACGTTGTAAAGTTAGGGGAGTAGAATGGCATTGAATAGACTATCCACTGAAATAAAAAAAGGACCAAATTCCTAAATTCTAGGAATTTTGCCTCCTTTCCTTGTTAAGTAATCCAAAAAACCCGATTACTAAAAAAGGATTGCCACCTTTCTAGGAATTTGGTACTTTTTTTTATTTCAGTGTCTAACATTAAGAAGGCTTTTCTGGGTGAAAGAAAGTGACAAAATAATATAAGTTTACCTTTTTTGAGAAATAACTGGACTATAAAAACTTATGGGAAACAATAACCCAATAGTTATTGTTTTTTTTATTGAAAAACCAGGCATTATTCGAGAAAAACTAGACTAAAGTAATAAGATACCGTAAACCAGGGTGACATTGATTGAATTTCAATTTATTTTTGAAATATTTTCCAACTGGTAAGGTTTGTCTAAAGAGTACTATTTTAAAAACATGTGCTAGGGTAGGCCACACAAGGTGCATGCATGCATTTTTGATAAAAAGTTTTTTTTATTGAAAATGCATTGAAAATTATGATTTTGAATTTCCGGGTGACTTTGATAGCATAGTTATTCTTGTAAAAATCAGATTAAATGTGTTCAAATTTTATGTTTACGTCAAATGTACCATCACTAATAAATGTTTGTAAATAATTATCAAAGTTAATAAGCTTTTATCAAAATACATTAAAAATTTAGATAAAATTGTTAAAAAGTCAAAATTTCGCATTAAAATGTGTTAAAACTAGTTTTGTTTATAAAATTATCGAATCACTGTTAACTGAAATCGAAGCAAGAATCAATAGTTATCATATTTTATATGACATTTGTTCTACTGAAAGTGCCTTTAATTTGGGAGATTTTTTTTAATTATGTTTCAAAAACACATAATATCAATTATTTACAAACCTATTATACCTTCTCCTAGTAGAAAATTGTCCAAAGAATCCGAAAATGCATTCCATTTTCCGATTCGAAATCATGTTCATTGAGAAAATCATGACACTTTCAGAAAATTAAAATCTATCTATCAACATGTCACCAAAAATTGGTGACTAAGGAGAGGTTAGATGTCAATGTATGACAATTGTTGGAGATTTATTGTTTCAATTAACGAATGAACTCATTTATTATGGTAAGGTGCGTTGGTAGCATTATTCTCACGATTTTGGCACTGAGCCCTCAATAAATTTTGAGGAACGCTTCTCTCGACTCGGAATTTCGGGTGCAGAAAAAAAGGTACACGGAAAAAGAACTCCAAATTTCTTTTTTTTATCAACATAATTTGTTTTTTTTTTAATTTGTTTTAAGTTTTGATTTTTTTTCTATGTTTTTTCTATTTTGAAGAATCGTTTACGCTGCAATTAATATGATCTTTAATAATAATTATGATTTTTTAAAAATAGTATCAAACACAATTTTAAAGATCAATTTTGAGACGCAAAATCAAATTTTGAATCGAAAATGACTTTCAATATTCTTCAAAAGTCTGTATCTCAGTAGCCAGCAATCCAATGGACATTAAAAAAAGGTTGATTTTTATCAGCTTTTCCAAAATATTCATTGCAGGAGCCATAGCATCAAATCACCTGAAAATGCCTAAAATATGAAAAAGGAGTACGTTATCCGAAATGTTCAACTTCGTTTTTGATTGCTAATTAAGTTTTGCATTCAAAATCGTGTTTTGTTTTGTTTGACGATATCTAGGATAATATTCAAAAATTTGATTATTTTTTTCCAAATTTTTATACCTTTGATAAAAAAAAACTTATAAACCATTCTCAACTCTACTTCAAACATATCATTTTTTTTAAATCTGGTCTAATCTTATCTGATCTTTTCTAATCTAATCTAATCTAATCTAATCTAATCTAATCTAATCTAATCTAATCTAATCTAATCTAATCTAATCTAATCTAATCTAATCTAATCTAATCTAATCTAATCTAATCTAATCTAATCTAATCTAATCTAATCTAATCTAATCTAATCTAATCTAATCTAATCTAATCTAATCTAATCTAATCTAATCTAATCTAATCTAATCTAATCTAATCTAATCTAATCTAATCTAATCTAATCTAATCTAATCTAATCTAATCTAATCTAATCTAATCTAATCTAATCTAATCTAATCTAATCTAATCTAATCTAATCTAATCTAATCTCATCTAATCTAATCTCATCTAATCTATTCTAATCTAATCTAATCTAATCTAATCGAAAGCATGCTGGAAAATCTAAGCGTTACATTACGTCTAGTGGTCCATCCCGGAAATTCCCGGGATTTTCCCTAAACCGGGAATTCCCGAATCCAAGGATTTTTTAAATATTTTGTCCCGGGAATTCCCGAAATTGATAAAAAAAAGAATTTTTGGTCTGGAAACTCAGATTTGGTTGTGGAAATAGATGAACATATAAATATTTGTAATCGAAAAGAATTACAAAGCATTAGCAAATTCGTATTCGGAACATATCATTATTTATTTGACTAATAAGAGAAAATTATTCAAATTTAAATGAACGGATCTGCAAATGCCTAGCGCTTTAAATATTTTCCGTTAGATTTTATTTATTTTATTAATATTAACGTTTAGTGAAAATTTTAAACTTTAAAAAAATATTTAATTATTTATCATCAAACATCGGCATCTGGACCCTGCAGTAAATTTGACAATAGTATCGAATTAAGACAACTGTTTAAGCCAATATTTTTCTAATAGACAAAATAATTAGTACACCGATTTTGAAATTTATTGCTCTAAACTTATAAAAAAATATTTAGGCTGGACCTAATGATTTTTCGCCAAAGTTTTACCAAATTTAACTAAATCATTTCAAGAACTTTTTATCATACTTCAAATTAACGACTCAAGTTTCTCAATTTCTTTTTTGTTTTCCATTTTGCAATCGTTTATTTTTTAGGCTTTCCAATAAATTTAGTGTATTTCAGTTCTTTGAATTATAGTAAACAAAATTTTGCAAAATTATATGAATATCTTTAAAAAAGTCTCTCATAGGTTTTTTAAGACCAACAACTTAAACGTTATTGGTAAATTCTATTTCATCAAACACAATCGGTTTTTTCCTTCCCCTAAACCCAGCTCAGCGGGGCTCCCGATCCCAGCATGTTCGAACCATTTCTGCCGGGTTGAAAATATGTATACCAGCCATCCACTGCATACTTTCGCCTGTCTGTGTGTACGTGTGTGTCCAGCCGGCAATGGTACAATGTTTACTCCGTGTGTGCACGTTGTCGGGTCCCTGCTGCAGTGGGTGTATGCATTCCATTGCTGCCCACCTGTTTTTCCAACACCTCACAACATTCCGTTGGTATTGGGTCTCTGTCTCAGTCTCTCTCTCTCTGTTGCATGACCCATCGGCACCATGTTATCACTTTCCGGCATGCTGTGTGTGTTTGTGTGCACACATTTGTGTGATTGTGTTCAGGGCTTTTCCTTGGAGTTCCCTTTGCTGATGCGGTACAAAGCAGTTGGAAAACGCTTTTCCAGCGCGGATACATATTTTGCGATATTGGCATTCTTGCTCGCCCTGGTGGCTTTCGACTTTGGGTGTGCTTGTATGTGTGCATCGTGTATGTGTCACCCGTGGAGCTATCGTCTCAAAGGGAATAATACCTGGTCTAAACGATTTGGTAGGGTCAGACTGATTCGTCAGGGTTCAAACAAGAGAAATTACCCATTTTCCAGTATTGTGATCATTACCGGCGCCCACCTTGTTGGAATGTAGATGCAAAAGTGTTCAAATATCTGTCCCTCAACCGTAATTGCTGTCACTTCGAAATGAGGAATCTTCCTGCCGTTACTGGCTCTTTCAAATATGCTGTTGAACAGTTTGCTGACGATACCATCCCTTTTGATACGGTACGGTGATGGTAATGACTCTCCGTCTCGAGGGAAATGAATGTGATACAGGAGATTAGGATTGGGAAGAAACAGTTTTGGAACAATGAGTGATGTCAATTGTTGAGAGATGTTGGATTAGGAATGCTTACTGCTTTTGAACTTGTTTATTTTAAAGTTTAAAAAATCCTCTTAAACTAAGGTTCATTCAAACCATTTCATAAACAATGCATGACCTACGGGTTGCATGACTTAAATTTTTGAAGCAAACCAAGTAGAACTTGTTTGCCAACCTAAGGGAAGGGTCATCAAATATCCATCACTTAAATATTTACCAAACCAAGATCTAACTTTCACCGTGCACCCAAAAAAGGCAAAAAAAAGCAAATCCCTCCCTCTCGGTCCGATAGCCAGACGTGCATCGGCACTCAATAGCACTTGACAGTTTTTCTAAGGCCATGGCTTGGAAAAGGCACCATATCAATTTGTTTTGTGCCTAAAGTATGTTTTTTTCAATGCACTATGAGGTTCTGAACGACCGAAACCTTTATCTTCACTTATTCGCTAGTTTTAGTGATGAAGTGCTATTTGAGTGCTAAATAGCACATTTAGCACTTGAAATTTTTGTGTTATTCAAATCACTATTAATTTTTTGCTAATCCAAGTTGCATAGTTAACAACGATTATTAAAAGCATCGAACTAAAGCTTGTTTTGATGCACAGTGAGCAAAGATTCTCTCTGCCGGTTTACGAAGGCAATCAACTCAAAATGTTGTGAAGTGCTATTGAGTGCCGATGCACGTCTGCCGATAGCCACCTTCCCATCTCACATGTTGATTACATTTTGTCATGATCAAAAGTTGTTGGGGCTTGCTAACGAAAAGGTTTACATGCAAAACGAGAAAGGGATAATAGTACGGGGTTTGCTGAAAAATTCATGCCCGCCAGACTCAGTCCCGTGGATGCACGCTAAAATGAAAAGGCATCGAAAAACTAGTTGGACTTTGGCCTTTTTCCCACATTTGCTATTCATCTGTGTGTGTGGGGGCATGACGTTTGTGTGCTTTGCTGATGGTTTGTTGTTTGTTGTTTGTTGTTTGTTGTTTGTTGTTTGTTGTTTGTTGTTTGTTGTTTGTTGTTTGTTGTTTGTTGTTTGTTGTTTGTTGTTTGTTGTTTGTTGTTTGTTGTTTGTTGTTTGTTGTTTGTTGTTTGTTGTTTGTTGTTTGTTGTTTGTTGTTTGTTGTTTGTTGTTTGTTGTTTGTTGTTTGTTGTTTGTTGTTTGTTGTTTGTTGTTTGTTGTTTGTTGTTTGTTGTTTGTTGTTTGTTGTTTGTTGTTTGTTGTTTGTTGTTTGTTGTTTGTTGTTTGTTGTTTGTTGTTTGTTGTTTGTTGTTTGTTGTTTGTTGTTTGTTGTTTGTTGTTTGTTGTTTGTTGTTTGTTGTTTGTTGTTTGTTGTTTGTTGTTTGTTGTTTGTTGTTTGTTGTTTGTTGTTTGTTGTTTGTTGTTTGTTGTTTGTTGTTTGTTGTTTGTTGTTTGTTGTTTGTTGTTTGTTGTTTGTTGTTTGTTGTTTGTTGTTTGTTGTTTGTTGTTTGTTGTTTGTTGTTTGTTGTTTGTTGTTTGTTGTTTGTTGTTTGTTGTTTGTTGTTTGTTGTTTGTTGTTTGTTGTTTGTTGTTTGTTGTTTGTTGTTTGTTGTTTGTTGTTTGTTGTTTGTTGTTTGTTGTTTGTTGTTTGTTGTTTGTTGTTTGTTGTTTGTTGTTTGTTGTTTGTTGTTTGTTGTTTGTTGTTTGTTGTTTGTTGTTTGTTGTTTGTTGTTTGTTGTTTGTTGTTTGTTGTTTGTTGTTTGTTGTTTGATGTAAAATTGTAATTAAAATTTACCTCTCTAACGCTAGCGATAAAAAAGGTAGAGGGTTAAGCCACAAAATGGTAAACATCTCTAAACTTCACCCTTAACTGTTAGCAAAAACTTGTAACGGAATTTGGAAGCTGTGGCAAACCCCGGTGAGAACCTTGCTCTCCTCTGTGGCTTCTGACAAAACTTTCCCGCCAACACGCCTGACTTTAGGCGCCGCAGACATAATAGTGTTGTAGGCTTACTTACCTCTGCTGACGCCTCGGTATGTACGAGGATTAACATGCAAGGATCGTCCAACTGCCAACTCCCACTTGTCCCGTCCCTCCTCCTTCAAACCTTAAAGAACAACATTAATAATGCCAGGATCTAATTTATCCCCTTCTCACTGCTGGGCGGAAATTGGCTGCCGGAAAATCCTGTCACGGGGGAGGTCCCCTCCCTCAGGTTAGAGGGGGAGGCATCATGAGTGGTACATTTTTCACGCTATTATTCATATGCAAGACACACAAACAACCCTCATCCTTCTTCCTCACCGACCCAGCAAAGGTGGAGTTCTTCTGGGAGAAAAGGTAAGTGCGGTGCGTGCGGTGTTTCTCACGTGGGACCGAGAAGGGGTCTTAAATCATCATTACTTTGATTGTTGGATCTTGAGGAATGCGGCGACGGGAGGTGTAGCTGGGGCTGAACCTTAAGAAGATTTGGGCTCCCCTTCCCTCTAATACATTCCGAAAAAGACATTCTTAGGGAGATTGTGTCTTGTGTTTTTTGTGTGTATGTTCAGGGTTGAAAGGTGATGAATCATCTAAACAGTGGAATGTCGAGTCATTTGGGAAGTCTTGTAGTCAAGGCAGAGCACGAACTTGTAGTCGAGCCTAAACATTGGCTTGTAACTATAGCTGATTTTGAAGTGGTATTCGAAGCCGACCACCAAATGGAATTTGATGCTGAATATAAACTTCTACTTGAACTAGAACAACAATCTGCAGTTGATCATTACGTCAGCATGTAGTCGAAGCTTAACATAATCTTCTGACCATTGCTTAACATCAATACAAGTCAGCTACAGTTAAATCTTGTATTCTAAACAACGCTGAACATAGAATTGCAATCCAGTATGTAGTCGAGGCTGAACAAGAAGACGAAGTCAGAATAGTGGTCTAAGTAAAACGTCCTGTTTTCACTGATCCTAAACACAAGCTTGTATTCGTAGCTGAACACTTTTTGTTTGAATATTTGATTGTAAATGAAATCTTCAAATCTGAAATCAGCTTTGATGAATCAGAACTCGAACGTGTAGTCCGAGCAGAAAACGATCAATATTTGGATATGAAATTCAGCATGCAGTCGATGCTGAACATTGGTTTGTAGTCTACCTTAAAATGTGCCGACTTAACTGACTAAGACTTTAACATGTTTTCTAAGTTTATCTTGTAGCTAAACAATTTGACAACTAAGAACATGATCTTACCATGTGTTTGATATCAATGCTGAATTATAGCTTATGCAAAATCCAATGCTTACCATCGATGAGATCCGGTATGTAGTCGAGGCTGAACAAAAAGATAGGGTCAGAACGCTACTTAAAATTATGGCCAATGTTGGAAATAAAGTTTCCATCGATCCATAAAATTTGCGTGTAGTCGAAGCTGAACATCAAAACTAGAACTTTTGATTGTAGTAAAAACTGGATCGGTGTAATCGAAGTTGCAATATAAGCTCCTTATAGTTTCTAAACTTTAATTTGAAGCTGAGGTGAACAAACTTGTAGCCGTCACTAAACATCAATATGTTGCCCAATTTGAACAACAACCATTAACTGATTTTGAAAATCATCTTGTAATTGATGCTTGAATTCTAAGTTTGAAAATGAGTTTCAGTTTGTTGTCGATATAGATATTCAACTTGCATTCGAATCTAGTCATAATTTTGTAGTCGAAGCTGATTAATATCGGCATAAAATCAACTTAGTATTTGTTTTTTTTTACATTGTAGACATAGCTGAACATTTATTTAAGCATAAGCATAAGCATAGGTGCCCACCCGCAGTTGCTACTCCGTTATTGACCAGGACCTCCAGAAGTTACATCCACGAGCCGTGGAAGATAAGTGGGTGCTATCTTTCCTCGCTTCGCAACTTCTCAAAGGCCCCTATCATGCTGATCAATACCGGCGCCGGCCACGACCAGTGGTAGGGTCACGGGGAAGTGGATGGGAATGTTAGTCCGATACTTGAGTGATAGAGACCGCCCAATCGACTGCTTCTCCGACAAAGTATCACATGAGTTTTGAGGGGGTTAGTAGATGGGTATGAGGTCAGGATTCACGAGTGGCAGTGATGTGACCATGAGCATTTTGTTTATCGGTTGAAATTTTAAATCTTAGGCAGCCGGCTGCGGAAAGATAAATAATTGATTATTTAAAAAGTTTGTTTTAATCGAACGCGTGCCAACCGAGCGGTAGTGCTATGGGCTGGACTTATCAGTATATTTTTACTGTTGGTACAATTAAGATAACGCGAGCAAATGTCAAAAATAGTAGATGAGTTAATACTAAAGCTGCCAGTTGGAATAAATTATTACGATCAACGAATATAAACGAAAAGAAAACAGGACACCACGTAACCGATTGTAATGAAATTAAAACAATAACTTAAACGAATTTAACCGGCGGCGTGCCTTCCTATCAACGATGATAAAAGAAGGACTTATAAATTTAAAATATAAAAAGACTCCAAAAAATACGTTGCATAGTAACCGCGAAGTCCCGCTACTCACAATCGAATCCGAAAGATAGCTATCTAGAATTTTAAATATAGTATTAATTCGACCGCGATCCTCCAGAAATTCTTCGTCGGCGTGCCTTCCGATCAACGGTGATGTAAGAAGGGCTTTATTCATTAAAATGATTTTATATCATAAGCCTTAAAACATATTCGTCGGCGTAACTTCCGATCATCGATGATATAGAAAGGACTTAATCCAGCAATACGACTTGCTTGTCTCGAAAAAAAAAGAATTCGGATCGTTTCTATCGAAAACTATGTAAAGAGGACAAAAATAAACTCATTGGCCAACGAACGCGCGAACTAAAAATAAAGAAAAAAGAAGAAGAAGACCAATCACCCCATGCACACAAATAACGACACAAAAGAGATGAAAACAACACGAATCAGAAGAAATCAAATCACCCCATGTACACAAATAGCGACACAAAAGAGATGGAAAATAACACGAAAAAACAGGACTGCGCGTCCACACAGGCACCGCACTACTGATGCCATTATTTAATTATAATGACCAATCACCCCATGCACTCGAACAGCGACATAAAAGAGACGGAAAATAACACGAAAAAACAGGACTGAGCGTCCACACAAGCACCGCACTACTGATGCCATTATTTAATTATAATGACCAATCACCCCATGCACTCGAACAGCGACATAAAAGAGACGGAAAATAACACGAAAAAACAGGACTGAGCGTCCACACAAGCACCGCACTCACATAGCTGAACATTTATTTGAACATTAACTATTTTAACCAAAACAATATTCTGTACTTTTTTGGTAACTGTATTTGGACCTGAACAAAAGCTTCAAGTGGAAAACAATCATGATTTTGCATTCAAATCTGAACATCCGATTTTTTTTAACTACAAAACTAACGTGTAATCCAAGCTGTATCAGTTAGTATCAGATTATGAATTTTGAAATCAGGTGTGGTCGATACTAACCATAGACTTACTCCCAAAATCAGAATTATCCTTCATTCCTTTCTCCTTTTTCCAACTTTCCTCTTATCGCTCTTTTCTAAAGAAGTTGATTTCTGGAGAATGTAGTCGATGCTGAACTTGAAGACGATACCGAAAACCAACTGGTAGTAGGAGCTAAACATTAGTTTGATATCGATTCATAATTAGTGTTACTTTGCTGAACATAATTTTGTAGCCATAATAGTTCAACTTGTTGCACATGAACTTGCAGTCAAGCCTGAACATAGGTCTGTTGTCGAAGTTGAGCTTCAGTGTGAATACAAAGAGACGAGTTGTTCCTTTTAATTCCGCTATATATTAAAAGGAACAACTCGTCTCTTTGTATTCACAGTAATGCATTCTGCTAAAACGCTCAACCAAACCACAATTGAGCTTCAGCTTGTGGTCGATTCTGGATAGAATCTGCACATTAGCACGTAGTTGAGGCTTACTGTCAAGTTGTATTTGAAGACAGACTATATCTCGCTGAGTCCATTAAAAGTCATTTAAAGTCTGAGCTTCAACTTTGGATCTAAACTGACCGTCATTTTGTAAACGCTGCTTAACAAGAACAGTGATTTGCAGATGAATCAGAACATCAATTTGTAGTCGGTGCTGAACATCAAGTTATAACAAAAGTGTAATCAAAGCTGAACACAAACTTGTAGTTGATGCTGAACATCAAGATTCACTATATCTTCACAATTGATCTCCATCAGCTTTAAATCAAAACAAAGCATCAACTTGTAATCAGGGCTGACCGTTATTTTGCCTGATTTGAACATCAACTTACAGTTGAAGCTGGAAATGAACTGATAGTTAAACTTGAACAACAGTTCGCAGGTTAACTTTAATATCGATTGAAATCACATTTTCTGGTATATTTCAATACTGTCTTACCTAATTTATTTTTGCTTACTTTGAAACGTTCGACTGCTCCTTCACCACCTTCCCCTTGGCTTCTTGGCAAACCCCCGACGAATCGCTCCAAACGCTCCGCATCATTCTTTGCGCTGCGTTCAGCGCGCCCACCCGCGTGCGTTCTTCTTAATCAGTAAAACGAAGAACTTACACGCGTCAGGACAAAATTCCGTGAGACGCATAGCTAAAAACCACGACCCCAACCTTGCCTCCCTCGCGCCGTAATGCTCCCACAGGACCCCGACGTCGTGCCACGCATAAACGATGGACCCGAAGATGGTGTGTGGAATTTTTCCAAATCTTCTCAATCTCCCACGCGACACGCCGGCGAAGGTGAAGGTGCGTGTGTTTTGTTGAACGTGTATTATGTTCAAGGGGTTGTGGGGTGGGATGGGACGAGGGTAATTTATGAACATCCCGGTATCTGGGGCCTCGCACGCATCTGGTGGACGCGGCTTCCAGCTAAGTGTACGACAGCAACAGCAGTAGGCGGCAGGGGTTCCGATGGTTCAGGCGCGGATACAGTTTGAAGTTCGGTATGATCTTGTTTTGAATTGTGTTCAGTTATGTCTATCAGTTTAATTTACTCTTTCGACTAAAAGTTTATGTTCAGCTTGAGCTACAAGTTGATGTTCAGCCTCGACTACAAGTTGTTGTTCGACATCGACTTCAAATGAATACTCAATAAACTCGAGTTTGCCTACCGGTTGGATGTTCAGCATCGAGTGCAAACGGAACTAATGTTCAGCTTCGACCACAAGCTAATGTTCAGCATCAACTACAAGATGATGTTCAAACTTGAGTACAAAATGGGTTACAGTCTAATTCTGGTTACTCAACTTTTGAAGTGTGTGATATCATTACAATGAGGGCTATGGAATTGGGGTCGTAGTCGAAGTCGAAGCTGAAGTCGATGGAGTCGAGTCATTTGAAAAACCCGAAATCGGAGTCGGCGGAATCGAATTCTGAGAAGCTGTAGTTGGAATCGGCAAAATTTTGAAACTAATTTGTTCGAGTCGGAATCGGAGTTCAATTCAGTTATGAATGTTATAAATTTTGTTCTGAGTATAGCATTTGCGGCGTATTCTTTGGTCAAATCAGTTAAGTTAACCCAAGTAACATTTTTTTCCAGGAGTTCTAGAAGAGCTCTTCATGATAGCTACAGCATAGCAGTTTGGACCGCGGTAGGATAAAATTCTCTTCAAAACTTCTTCAGGAGTTTGGAAGAGTACTTGAAGAGAGTTTTATTCTACCGCGGTCCAAACTGCTATGCTGTAGCTATCTTGAAGAGCTCTTCTAGAACTCCTGGAAAAAAAATGTTACTTGGGAACAGATGGGTTAAAAACAGAGAGTAAAGAGTAAAG
The DNA here is from genome assembly GCF_016801865.2 of Culex pipiens pallens. Taxonomy (NCBI): domain Eukaryota; kingdom Metazoa; phylum Arthropoda; class Insecta; order Diptera; family Culicidae; genus Culex; species Culex pipiens. Next base: position 44,621,261 of record NC_068937.1, on the reverse strand, counting down.
AGTAAAGAGTAAAGAGTAAAGAGTAAAGAGTAAAGAGTAAAGAGTAAAGAGTAAAGAGTAAAGAGTAAAGAGTAAAGAGTAAAGAGTAAAGAGTAAAGAGTAAAGAGTAAAGAGTAAAGAGTAAAGAGTAAAGAGTAAAGAGTAAAGAGTAAAGAGTAAAGAGTAAAGAGTAAAGAGTAAAGAGTAAAGAGTAAAGAGTAAAGAGTAAAGAGTAAAGAGTAAAGAGTAAAGAGTAAAGAGTAAAGAGTAAAGAGTAAAGAGTAAAGAGTAAAGAGTAAAGAGTAAAGAGTAAAGAGTAAAGAGTAAAGAGTAAAGAGTAAAGAGTAAAGAGTAAAGAGTAAAGAGTAAAGAGTAAAGAGTAAAGAGTAAAGAGTAAAGAGTAAAGAGTAAAGAGTAAAGAGTAAAGAGTAAAGAGTAAAGAGTAAAGAGTAAAGAGTAAAGAGTAAAGAGTAAAGAGTAAAGAGTAAAGAGTAAAGAGTAAAGAGTAAAGAGTAAAGAGTAAAGAGTAAAGAGTAAAGAGTAAAGAGTAAAGAGTAAAGAGTAAAGAGTAAAGAGTAAAGAGTAAAGAGTAAAGAGTAAAGAGTAAAGAGTAAAGAGTAAAGAGTAAAGAGTAAAGAGTAAAGAGTAAAGAGTAAAGAGTAAAGAGTAAAGAGTAAAGAGTAAAGAGTAAAGAGTAAAGAGTAAAGAGTAAAGAGTAAAGAGTAAAGAGTAAAGAGTAAAGAGTAAAGAGTAAAGAGTAAAGAGTAAAGAGTAAAGAGTAAAGAGTAAAGAGTAAAGAGTAAAGAGTAAAGAGTAAAGAGTAAAGAGTAAAGAGTAAAGAGTAAAGAGTAAAGAGTAAAGAGTAAAGAGTAAAGAGTAAAGAGTAAAGAGTAAAGAGTAAAGAGTAAAGAGTAAAGAGTAAAGAGTAAAGAGTAAAGAGTAAAGAGTAAAGAATAAAGAGTAAAGAGTATAGAATTGAGAGTTTTAAGTTCTCAGTTTTAAGTTTTCACAAATATAATTTTGATCAAGTTTGTCGAACCCCTGCCCATCTCCAGGGAACCAATCATGCACCGTGTCGTACCGTGGGAATTTGAAGATTGTGTGACACTTTATTCCGCTCCTTCGCAGGACTCGTTTTGGAGTTAACCGGCAGCAGGGCTGCCAGGACAGGTATTCTATCACATGACGAAAAACGCTTCATTCTCTTCTTTTCCCCCCTCACTTTATCAAAGCAGAGCTGCCAAATCAACAAAAACGAGCTCGCGTCTGAGCTGGTGATGATAAAGGAAAAATGAAATGCGTTATATTTTGTGTATGCCGTCACGCCACGTGGAAAAGAAGACTATAGTGGCACGTGTTGGGAGGGCTATTTAGCAGGGACATTGAAGCCTTGTTTGATAAATTGGCCTAATCTTGGCAGGAAACGTTTGGAGAATGATCCCTGAGTGGGGACATTAATCAGATTGTGAGGTGTAATAGAAGCTATTAGTTTGGTGTCGTTCAGAAAAAACGAACCTATTTTTGAAGAAAGAATTCAGTCAACTTGTCTGTTTCAAAATTCAAAATAAGTCCCAAATCAAAGTTAGTCCGCTACAAATAGCCTTTAAACCATTAGTGCTTAACAGGATGTTTGCATCCCTTTTAGCTTCTGCGGTTTAGGACAAAACCGAAAACGAACATCAATCTTCCCAGCTTCCCAACACCCAAATCCCACTAGGAATGCCTACATGCCTACGGTTCGAGTCCCCTCTTAGCGGCCAAACGTCGCATTTTCCGTTTGAAGAAAGCCCAGCTTAGGCGTGTAATCGCCTTCAACTTAATGGCCTCAACTTGAGTCGCTAGCTCGATGACAGCGTGCCCTCTAGTTTGTTCGGTTGAGAGCTGATTTGTCAAATTTGTCGTTGTCGGTTTGTGCGAAAAACACTCACACATGTACACAAACCACACTCTCTGATAAACTCTGACGATTGAACTTTTGTGTGGATTTGGGTTGTGAAGATTGTTTATATTGTGTTGGATTGTTAAGTTATAATATACATAGCAAAATGCAATGAAGAATAAAACTTATCATTTCTCGACAAGCTTTAAATGAATTCTGTAATAATAACATTAAAATTTAAAAAAAAATATTCGAAGCAGATAGTCCAATGATTTTAATATTCGACAAAAAATGTTCATAAGCATAAGCATAAGCATAGGTGCCCACCCGCAGTTGCTACTCCGTTATTGACCAGGACCTCCAGAAGTTACATCCACGAGCCGTGGAAGATAAGTGGGTGCTATCTTTCCTCGCTTCGCAACTTCTCAAAGGCCCCTATCATGCTGATCAATACCGGCGCCGGCCACGACCAGTGGTAGGGTCACGGGGAAGTGGATGGGAATGTTAGTCCGATACTTGAGTGATAGAGACCGCCCAATCGACTGCTTCTCCGACAAAGTATCACATGAGTTTTGAGGGGATTAGTAGATGGGTATGAGGTCAGGATTCACGAGTGGCAGTGATGTGACCATGAGCATTTTGTTTATCGGTTGAAATTTTAAATCTTAGGCAGCCGGCTGCGGAAAGATAAATAATTGATTATTTAAAAAGTTTGTTTTAATCGAACGCGTGCCAACCGAGCGGTAGTGCTATGGGCTGGACTTATCAGTATATTTTTACTGTTGGTACAATTAAGATAACGCGAGCAAATGTCAAAAATAGTAGATGAGTTAATATTAAAGCTGCCAGTTGGAATAAATTATTACGATCAACGAATATAAACGAAAAGAAAACAGGACACCACGTAACCGATTGTAATGAAATTAAAACAATAACTTAAACGAACTTAACCGGCGGCGTGCCTTCCTATCAATGATGATAAAAGAAGGACTTATAAATTTAAAATATAAAAAGACTCCAAAAAACACGTTGCATAGTAACCGCGAAGTCCCGCTACTCACAATCGATTCCGAAAGATAGCTATCTAGAATTTTAAATATAGTATTAATTCGACCGCGATCCTCCAGAAATTCTTCGTCGGCGTGCCTTCCGATCAACGGTGATGTAAGAAGGGCTTTATTCATTAAAATGATTTTATACCATAAGCCTTAAAACATATTCGTCGGCGTGCCTTCCGATCATCGATGATATAGAAAGGACTTAATCCAGCAATACGACTTGCTTGTCTCGAAAAAAAAGAATTCGGATCGTTTCTATCGAAAACTATGTAAAGAGAACAAAAATAAACTCATTGGCCAACGAACGCGCGAACTAAAAATAAAGAAAAAAGAAGAAGAAGAAGAAATCCAATCACCCCATGTACACAAATAGCGACACAAAAGAGATGGAAAATAACACGAAAAAACAGGACTGCGCGTCCACACAGGCACCGTCATATTTGACAAAAAATGTTCAATTTAAAAACAAAACTGAAATATGAAGATGAGAGGGAATGTACATAAATGAGCATGAGCATGAGCATGAGCATGGGAGACCACACGGAGAAAAAAGAGTTCCCAAAATCGTGAACAAGCGTTCATGAAAATGGGAACCTCGAACAAAGTGTTCAAATCCCATGGTACGATTTTGAAAAACGTACCATGAAATTTGAACACTTTGTTCGTGGTTCCCATTTTCATGAACGCTTGTTCACGATTTTGGGAACTCTTTTTTCTCCGTGCACCCATGGTTGCCCCTCCGTTGCTGAACAGAACCGTAATATCCTTTCAGCACTACTGATCATAGGCTTCGACGATCTAATGGTATTTCCCTTATCAACAGCATGTATGAATGCGCTGAAAAGATAAAACACCATGATTGCCAAAGCAAGATAGGTAACAGTCATTGGCCACCAACGGCCATGTCAGTTTGTAGATCTCGATTTTAAGGGACGGGAATGTAAGTTAGCGCAGGTTGCTACTAGGGCAGCTGATTTACTCTGTGCTTACACCCCACAAGCGCCAGGAACCTGAAAATTTGTTAGTAGGATAGGGTGTTTGGTCAGGATTTATCATAGAAGATGATGATGCGACCCAAAATCATAGTGATGAGAGGGAATGTACAAAAATATCATTTAAGTTGTCATAACATGAGATAGGGTAGGCAGATCTTTCAAATATTAACTTGTTTGAAAGGACTTACGATTACACTGACCTACAAAAAATGACTGCGCCGGCTCAACTCGAGGGAAAAAGTTGTCTATTATGATTGCTTAAAAAACGGCCTTTGTAAAGTTAGCTGTTTGAGAAAAAAAAAATTAAATAAAGTTTAGTAGACTGTAACCATTTTTTCTAGCTCGTTTAAGTAATATAATCTACAACTTTGCTCATGACAACAAATCGATCAGTATATTTAATTGATTATTTTCTTATGAACAGCTGTTAAAAAGGCTTGGACGGGCCAATGATGCAAAATACCTTCATAATATGAGCCGGGTTTGTGCGAAAATAGCTCAAGGGTGGTTATTCAGTTTATGTTTTTGGGCGGCAATGATTAACGACGACCAACTCTTTAAAAAAAATCGTGAAAAGCTCAGATTTGTGAACAGGGGCAACTTTTTCCGATTTCGTGTGAGTTGGCTGGTACTTAACTGATAACTAATGTGCAGTGGTTTTTTTGGAACGTTCAATTTTGTGAAATATTTTTCTTTCCCACGCAATTTTTTATTTTTTTTTTTCGAGCAGTTTTAAGAAAGCCGTGCAATTTCAAAATTTTTACTGCTATGCCGTGAAATTGCAATATTTCTGCCATGAAAAATTACTTGCCTTCTTAGTCATAGATCATTGATTGAATTATTACAAAAAAAAATATATATTTTTGCACTTCTTTCTAAAAAAAGTTTAAAGCAGGCCTGCCCAAGCCCAATGAATCTTTTTTTTCACATTTTGTGCTTTTTAAATGACATTTGCTAATTTTTCATGATTTCATTGATAAAAAATCGGTTTCAGATAAGCAATAAACATAATTTAGGCAAAATCTTCTTTACACTTTATTTTATTACATTTTTGTTTGGCGATGATATTTTTATCATCATGCGCTTGTTAAATTTATTCCTGAAATATTTCAGCTAAAACTTGTTTCTTTTGTTACCACCACTAGATCAAAACCGAATTTTGGTCAATTCTATCAAAAGTTATGGGCAAAAATCGATTTAAAAATGCTTTTTTTCTAAATTGAGAATAAATGAGCTAAACAAAAAAGACCTCTAAGATATTTTCAGCAAATGTACTCTAGAATGTGTACTTTCAGATGCATTTAAGTGCAAGGTCAAACTTCACTACCTTTTCAAGTTATTCACATTTCAAAATGGCGTCTTATTTGTCGTATTTTGGCTATAATTTTTGTTTAGAAGGTCCAATTTTTGCTCTCTTGGAAGATAAATGTATGTTATGATAAGCTCTACAAATGTCTAGAAGACACTATCTCGCTACGACATAAGCTTGAGTTGATAAATTCAAAAAACTCGTTTTTTCCATTAACACCTCAACCATAATTACAAAAATGGCTCTAGAAACTTCCTGTTTGAAGATAGAGCTTTGTGCTCTTGAGCAAAAGTTCCCTACAACTTTTCTCAAGACACCAAAGTGCTATCTCGTCATCCCGCCAAAATAAAAATTCTGAACCACCCTAAAATTTGGACCACCCTAATGTCCACCATACCAAAAGATGCACCAATTGACCCTGATCATTTGTCCCGAAGACATCAAAATTCTAAATCTTAACGTGTGGCCGCTATCAATTTTGTCACGTTAGAATTCGGTTTCGGACCACTGTGCAATGGGTTAATCTCATCCAATTTCGCTCAAAATTTACACAGATGCTTAAAATAACCCAAAAAGTAGTTTTTTCGATTGTGAAACAGGGGGTCATTTTTTCTGGACACCCACTGAGCACCCGTTATATTTTTTCAATAATACTAATCCAGAATTTTTACTGACTATTTTTACAAATGTTACAGCCTATAAATATAAATAGTTTTAAAAAATCACAAGAAACAAATTGCACCCATTTATTTGATTAACTTCTTCATTTTGTGAGAAAGGCTCTTTTTGGTTTAAATCAGGTTTTTTGAATTAAATCGCAATGTTTTTTTGTCTTTTTTAAAGTTTTTTTTTACTTTTTTTTACTTTTTATCAATTTTTTTTTTTCAGAAGAAAACGTTTTTATCATAAGTTTTGAAGTATGTACTTAACAAGACAAATCATTTCAAAAGAATGAAAATAAAATAAATGAACATTGTTCAATAAGCAAAAAAGCATAGGTGCCCACCCGCAGTTGCTACTCCGTTATTGACCAGGACCTCCAGAAGTTACATCCACGAGCCGTGGAAGATAAGTGGGTGCTATCTTTCCTCGCTTCGCAACTTCTCAAAGGCCCCTATCATGCTGATCAATACCGGCGCCGGCCACGACCAGTGGTAGGGTCACGGGGAAGTGGATGGGAATGTTAGTCCGATACTTGAGTGATAGAGACCGCCCAATCGACTGCTTCTCCGACAAAGTATCACATGAGTTGTGAGGGGGTTAGTAGATGGGTATGAGGTCAGGATTCACGAGTGGCAGTGATGTGACCATGAGCATTTTGTTTATCGGTTGAAATTTTAAATCTTAGGCAGCCGGCTGCGGAAAGATAAATAATTGATTATTTAAAAAGTTTGTTTTAATCGAACGCGTGCCAACCGAGCGGTAGTGCTATGGGCTGGACTTATCAGTATATTTTTACTGTTGGTACAATTAAGATAACGCGAGCAAATGTCAAAAATAGTAGATGAGTTAATACTAAAGCTGCCAGTTGGAATAAATTATTGCGATCAACGAATATAAACGAAAAGAAAACAGGACACCACGTAACCGATTGTAATGAAGTTAAAACAATAACTTAAACGAACTTAACCGGCGGCGTGCCTTCCTATCAACGATGATAAAAGAAGGACTTATAAATTTAAAATATAAAAAGACTCCAAAAAATACGTTGCATAGTAACCGCGAAGTCCCGCTACTCACAATCGAATCCGAAAGATAGCTATCTAGAATTTTAAATATAGTATTAATTCGACCGCGATCCTCCAGAAATTCTTCGTCGGCGTGCCTTCCAATCAACGGTGATGTAAGAAGGGCTTTATTCATTAAAATGATTTTATATCATAAGCCTTAAAACATATTCGTCGGCGTGCCTTCCGATCATCGATGATATAGAAAGGACTTAATCCAGCAATACGACTTGCTTGTCTCGAAAAAAAAAGAATTCAGATCGTTTCTATCGAAAACTATGTAAAGAGAACAAAAATAAACTCATTGGCCAACGAACGCGCGAACAAAAAATAAAGAAAAAAGAAGAAGAAGAAGACCAATCACCCCATGCACACAAACAACGACACAAAAGAGATGAAAACAACACGAATCAGAAGAAATCCAATCACCCCATGTACACAAATAGCGACACAAAAGAGATGGAAAATAACACGAAAAAACAGGACTGCGCGTCCACACAGGCACCGCACTACTGATGCCATTATTTATTTATAATGACCAATCACCCCATGCACTCGAACAGCGACATAAAAGAGACGGAAAATAACACGAAAAAACAGGACTGCGCGTCCACACAGGCACCGCACTACTGATGCCATTATTTAATTATAATGACCAATCACCCCATGCACTCGAACAGCGACATAAAAGAGACGGAAAATAACACGAAAAAACAGGACTGAGCGTCCACACAGGCACCGCACTACTGATGCCATTATTTAATTATAATGACCAATCACCCCATGCACTCGAACAGCGACATAAAAGAGACGGAAAATAACACGAAAAAACAGGACTGCGCGTCCACACAGGCACCGCACTACTGATGCCATTATTTAATTATAATGACCAATCAACCCATGCACTCGAACAGCGACATAAAAGAGACGGAAAATAACACGAAAAAACAGGACTGAGCGTCCACACAGGCACCGCACTACTGATGCCATTATTTAATTATAATGACCAATCACCCCATGCACTCGAACAGCGACATAAAAGAGACGGAAAATAACACGAAAAAACAGGACTGAGCGTCCACACAGGCACCGCACTACTGATGCCATTATTTAATTATAATGACCAATCACCCCATGCACTCGAACAGCGACATAAAAGAGACGGAAAATAACACGAAAAAACAGGACTGAGCGTCCACACAGGCACCGCACTACTGATGCCATTATTTAATTATAATGACCAATCACCCCATGCACTCGAACAGCGACATAAAAGAGACGGAAAATAACACGAAAAAACAGGACTGAGCGTCCACACAGGCACCGCACTACTGATGCCATTATTTAATTATAATGACCAATCACCCCATGCACTCGAACAGCGACATAAAAGAGACGGAAAATAACACGAAAAAACAGGACTGAGCGTCCACACAGGCACCGCACTACTGATGCCATTATTTAATTATAATGACCAATCACCCCATGCACTCGAACAGCGACATAAAAGAGACGGAAAATAACACGAAAAAACAGGACTGAGCGTCCACACAGGCACCGCACTACTGATGCCATTATTTAATTATAATGACCAATCACCCCATGCACTCGAACAGCGACATAAAAGAGACGGAAAATAACACGAAAAAACAGGACTGCGCGTCCACACAGGCACCGCACTACTGATGCCATTATTTAATTATAATGACCAATCAACCCATGCACTCGAACAGCGACATAAAAGAGACGGAAAATAACACGAAAAAACAGGACTGAGCGTCCACACAGGCACCGCACTACTGATGCCATTATTTAATTATAATGACCAATCACCCCATGCACTCGAACAGCGACATAAAAGAGACGGAAAATAACACGAAAAAACAGGACTGCGCGTCCACACAGGCACCGCACTACTGATGCCATTATTTAATTATAATGACCAATCAACCCATGCACTCGAACAGCGACATAAAAGAGACGGAAAATAACACGAAAAAACAGGACTGAGCGTCCACACAGGCACCGCACTACTGATGCCATTATTTAATTATAATGACCAATCACCCCATGCACTCGAACAGCGACATAAAAGAGACGGAAAATAACACGAAAAAACAGGACTGAGCGTCCACACAGGCACCGCACTACTCAAAATAAATGAACATTGTTCAATTAAAATAAAAAAAACGCTTGTCAAAAATACATTAAAAATTCGGTACTACTTTTTTTATCTTTTTATAATAGCAATGTTCAACCCACAAATGTTTTCTAAATTAAACTTCATGTACTCATGACTTCATCATTCGAAAGGTATGTTGCTTACCCATCCAACAATTGCCTACATGGTGCATTAGGATATCATTTACATTAATATATTGGAGATATAGCGTTAAAACAGTTTACTTGTACACATAAATACTCAATTTTCTCCGTGGTATTTATTTCGTAGCTTAAAAGTATCCCATTTAAAAATAGATGTATCCTCAATAAATCCTTAATAAGAGAAATAACTCAACAAAACTTACATTTTTTCCAAAAAAAAAAATGTCAACCCTACCCACTGAATATGCCCTTTTTCGATACCATCGCCCGTCGTCAAAAAAGGGGGTGACTTTGACCGAGGGGCGGAGAGGAGTCGCACAAGATAAACCACGTAAACAAACGATAATCTTTTTAAAAGCTTTAGCTCACTCTTCGCTCGGTATGGTCCTACAAGTCACTGGACGTGTGGCGGTGTTCGGTCCCATGACAGCAGCGGAGAGAAAGTCACGGATAGAGAGTTGGGGGGAGGGATAAGAACTTAACGAATCGCACCATATCGACGAGCGATCTTCGGGCGCACTAATCCAGAGTTGTGGGTGGTACGTGAGCCGTGGAGAATCGGCGCTGGAAATCGATACGACACGGACCTCTCAGAACTCAGTGGAAGGTAAGCAATCGTCTAGACGTCATGGCTTTTGGTTTTTTTTTTCTCGCTAAGGGGGAGGGGGAGGTTGATTCTGCAGGTATGTTGGTACTCTCCTAAGTGAATAACATACTTTATTCGATTGCTGGTCAAGAGTTGGTCAAGTGAACTGTGCTAATTTGATGAGCAGACTTGTTAACGATGCTGTTCCGGGTCACTTAGAAGAGATTCTGCAAAATAAGTTGAATTGTTAGTATCTAAAATTTCAACTTCATCAAAAACGCATGAATAGTTAAATGTTGCCCCTTATTCCCTCTCAAAGCTTTAATAAATTTGTCCTGCATCGCTTCCATGTTATGGATACGCTTCAACAGCTCCATCGCCACCCACTAAGCGGCCATTATTCAGCCACTAAAACCACTAAAAATAAGCTCGAGCATCATTGTCACGTTCCACCCTGTAAATATATTAAAACTCATCAAACGCGCGGGATCGAACCGTCATCAGTCACCGCTCAATCACCAGTTTTATTGCCCCCACTGCCACCCATCCACGGGCTTAACTCCCGCTTCATCATCCCGCTTTTGATCTTAGGTCGTTCGTCACAGGCTGAAGACTTCTGCTCCCTTCACACTGACGGAAGGACGCTGTGCTTCAGGAGGAGTTCTTCCAGAAGGGGGTTCGCTTGTTGAAGGGATGTCCTGTATCCACCATGATTTTTTTTTTTGAAGATTCTGGTCTACACAGAAAAAAAAATCATGGTAATTTTACATCTGGGAAGGGGTACATCTTTATGTCAGAAAAAAGGTGTAATTTTACCTCTGGAAATGTGTAATTTTACCACTTTTCTGGTGTAATGTCACTTTTTCAGTCTAAATTGAGGTAAAATTACATCATAAAAGAGGTAATATTCAACTTTCCAAAATTACAGCTTCCAAATTTACATTATTTTTTTCTGTGTAGACTTATTTTAGTCATACTCAACGAATAAAAGTCATTGAGTAAATTGAAAAAAAAAAACTATAATTCTTATCTGCTTTCTTTGAAACTTAAAAATAGTACCTACACAGTAAAAAATAATGTAAATTTGGAAGCTGTAATTTTGGAAGGTTGAATATTTCCTCTTTTATGATGTTATTTTACCTCAATTTAGACTGAAAAAGTGACATTACACCAGAATAGTGGTAAAAATACACATTTCCAGTGGTAAAATTACACCTTTTTTCTGACATAAAAGATGTACCCCTTCCCAGATGTAATATTATCATGATTTTTTTTTCTGTGTACTGTTGAGCTGTGTAAAGGACAATAAATAGCTTAAAACTTCAATGCTTTATACTGAAATACATTGCAAAAATGGCTACTGAAAATTTGAAAAAACTAAATTGCAACAATTTTACGGCTTGAACCTCTTTGAAATTGATTTGGCTTGGGATGCCTACAACTGCCACTAATGCACTAGGGTGACAAGAAAAATTGTTTTTTTGGAAAAAACTGAAGAGATACCCCCTGGCTCGATTCTTTAGGCAATAATAAGTAACTTTTGATCCAAATTGGTTCAGGTTAAGGGGTCGCTTATTTTATCGTTGAAGTTTATATAGGAAAAATCGCTAAAATGTACGGGGAAAAACATCGCTTCAGGATTTTGGCAGCAGGTGGCACAGGTCTTGCACGAAATTGCCCAAGCGGAAGATTCTTGTAGGAAATTTAATTTCCTACAACTTTGTCGAAGAGTGCAAGAAGATCTGAGTTGATCCTGATGAGTTATTAGCAATGCGATGAAAAGAAATCGGCTTATTTACTTGAAATTATGTAAGGGGTATATCGGCAGTACACGCAAACTACAAATATCTTGATTGCAAAATGTCAAATTTTCAAGGCAAAAGTTGATTGGACCACCCTTATGATGTTATTTTGCCCGCCAAAGTGTTTACACAACGAAAAAATGCTTATATGAAAAAACACGTTATTTAATTGATAAAGAAAAAAAAAGTAGTTTTTGTTTTGTTGAATTAATAAAAAGCAACAAAACTAAAAACTAGCAAAAAATAATTTCTCCTATTTCAATAAATTATGGTCTGCCTGTTTCAGATGTCAAGCACTTAGATTCATGACCCAAATAGTAAAGTAAGTAAAAGTAAATCATTCCCAGTTCCTGAAGGGAACACCCTTGAAGAGTAAGGGGGCCGGCATTAACAAAGCGGATACAGTGGCAGTTTCATTCTCAACTTAATGGTAACATGTTAAGGTTAATGTTAACATTCCATACACACAAAAAAAATATTACTGTAATGACAAAAGTAACTTACTTTTGAATTAAAAAGTGCTGAAAATTTGCTTTACTAAAAGTTTTTTTCTTGTTTTAAAAACGAAAACTTTTACTGCTAAAGTTTTGGAAAATCTCACTACCAATAGATTTAAAAGTTTTAACTTTTAATACGACTGGATTATTTCTTTCATTTTGTCGTTCTCGTGTAATCGTGTACGCATGCCTAAGTCCCAAATGTAAACAAACATTTTGGTAGTGCCGGTGGTGAGTGAGTTGTTCACGACGCGAATCAAATCCGAACGCGACCGCAGCCAAGAGTCGTACGCGGACACCGTTGTGAGTCAAAACAGCAGCAGCGGAAGGTGGGTGGTGCCGGTGCGGGACAAGTACGAAAAAGTTAATTTTCAAGGCGAGGAGAAGGATCCGACGGAAGAGGAGGACGACGAGAAGCATAATCGGAGGTGGTCAGCGCGGATGTTGCACTCGGTTTCGACGGAAGTTGGAACGAGATCTGAAGAATCTGATCAAGAACATCTTCCCGGAATACCGAAGAAGTCACTGGTGAGTTTTAAGAACGCGTTCAGTGTTTAGCCAACTTTACTTATTTTCAAACTCTTCCATTCAACTACCCGCTCGTAAACGATCACCTCGTGATGGCGCAGCTTCGACCGAATGAACTTGGACGGCGAGCCTGCAAAATTTGTGCCATTCTCGAAGGAGGACGAAGTGATCGAAATCGAATCCTCATCAGCCTCTAGTTCGGGAACCTCCCAGGCACATTACTTCCCAGCCGGGAAAAGTCGAATACCCTTCCCGAATCCGCCAACGGCCGTCTCCTCCAAGCCTGTCCTGATGAAGGCCGAAAACATGACCACCCTGTTCTCTACATCGCTGACACGCTCTAAAATGACGGCTGCGATGCTACTGCGCAACGAAACGGCCATCCGGATCCGGCTCAGCCTGAGGTATTTGGACGTGACCGGAAAGATCGTTACAGCTTGGACTCGGAAGTTGGCCAACCCGAAGCAGAAGCGTTAAATACAAAAAAATATTTTGTTTTTGAATCATACTGTTTAAATATAAAAATAGTGAAATAAAATCCAGCACATTTTTCTAAAAATGATACTGTAGCATTAAATGTTGTTTATTTTGCCATAAAAGTTTAATTTTTATATTAAAAGTAAAAAAACTCTTACTGAAACAACGATTTTGTTCCAGAAATACATGGTAGTATCAAAAACTTTCAAACTTTTAAATTAAAAATTTTCAACTTTCTACGAATATTCACCAACGCGAACTTTTAATCCAACGAACGATCTTTTTAAATTTAGAGTATTTTTTCTTTGTGTGTAGGTCGCCTCCTTAAGGTGTCGTGATAAGGTCCAGTTTGTGACGATACACTACCTTCCCTTTACTAAGCAATCGAATCCAGAAGGGAAAAGATCACCAGTTGTGTTGGTCCGAGCCGGGATATGAACCCCGATCTACCGCTTACGAGGCGGAAGCGTTACCACTGGGCTACGTGGCTCGGTCAAATATTTGTGTACAGCTAGGTGTACAGCCATTGTTGGTAATGAGTGAGGAAGGCCCCAACCACATTGGTGGATTAAGTTAGTTTTTTTTAGTAAGTTTTGATCAAACAGGACTCACCATCAAACAGACTTTTAATAATTTATTTAACCGATTGACAAACATATCGTTTAGAACGTGCCAGTGTTGAATATGTGTAGGTTAGGGTGGTCCAAATCCGAGCATTTATTCTGTTAGACACATTTTTGAATGCTGGACTCCAAAAAGCTCAGTTTTTTTGCATTCTTTCAAAAATGAACAGTTATTTGCACTTTTTTCATGATTAAGAGTTTTTTTTAAAGGGCCTATAAACATATGACACACAATAGCTTATAGGACCTTTTCAAAAAACTCTAGAGATGATTTTGTTGATTTTATTTATTTTTTTTAACTAAATTTCTAATTTTTAAAAAAAGATTAATTGAGACAATTTTTAAAAAAGTTACTTAAAAAGGCTTTAACCTGAAAACGGTGCACTTTTTCAAAATTTCACAGAAGTACTTTTTGATTGCAAATTTGAATTTACATCGAAAAATAAAGTTGAAAAAAATTTGCGACCTTTTTTTCGATTTTTTAAAAAAAATCAGTATTGATTCAAAATTTTTTAACTTGGTCGAGGATTTTTTGCTCATTCTGGAAATTTCTGACGAATTTGTTCCCTAAACATATCAGAAAATGAAAAAAAATATAAGTTGTGTTTTTTTTGCAAATCAAGTTTTAGTGACAAAAAGTACAATTAAAAATCACCAATAAAAAATTTTACCATGTATCTTTTTTTCAGTGTGGTCTTTACCTACAATACCTACAACATTGCCGAAGACACCAAATCGATCAAAAACATTCATCCAAAGATACAGATTTTTTAATTTTCAATTATCGTTTTGCCTTCCTCACTGAGGTAAGGCAAATGTCTGTGTGTGTGTGTATGTGTGTGTGTATGTGTGTGTGTATGTATGTATGTGACCAAAATTCTCACTGAGTTTTCTCAGCACTGGCTGAACCGATTTTGACCAAACCAGTTGCAATCGACTTGGTATAGGGTCCCATACATCGCTATTGAATTGTTTGAAGTTTCGATAACTAGTTCAAAAGTTATGTATAAAAATGTGTTTTCACATACATCCGGATCTCATTTATATGCATGTAAACGATGTCCGGATCCATCATCCGACCCATCGTTGGTTAGGTAATCGAGATACCTTTCCTATGAGTCTACAACATTGAAGATCTGGCAACCCTGTATCGAGTTATGACCACTTAAGTGATATTTATGTACTTTTTTGAAGCCTGATCTCAATTAAATGTATGCAAACGATGTCCGGATCCTTCATCCGACCCATCGTTGGTTAAGTAATCGAAAACCCTTTCCAACGAGTCCACAACATTGATTATCTGGCAACCCTGCCTCGAGTTATGACCACTTAAGTTATATCTGTGTGCTTATTTTTCTGGATCTAAAAAAATAGCTGAAATATGTGTCCAAACCACTCATATTACCCATTGTTGGTAAAAAGTGAGGAAGGCATCAACCACTTAGGTGGATTAAGTTAGTTTTTTTAGGAACAGCTGCCAAATTTGTATGGAAAATTATACGGACAAACTAATGATGCAAACTGGCTTCGTTGGGGATACCGAAGGTACCAAAAAAGTTTCAGCTGGATTCATAAATACAAAATTAAATCGAGTGACCGAAATCTCAGAGGATTGCTCTTTTACGAAACACTTTTGAATTGGATATTTCCTGTTTGGCGTGGAATCGCTGTTTGTAGATTTGTAAAAACTAACTGAAAATGCACAATTATTTCAAAGGTCGCATAGATAAAGGGTACAATCTGTTGTAAGTTGTAAAGAAATGTACCGATTTTTTGAATAATTATTGGAATAATACCAAAATAAATCATAATGAACAACCCTTTATGCCTTTCATTGCATAATGAACGAAATCTTAAACCAAGATAAGACACACCCCCCACGGTCTGCGATTAGTAAGTACGGAACATTCCACCATGGTTCAAGTCAACTTTTTTTTTCATGCTGACCTACCACCGTTCGGTCGTTGCCAAAGCTTTTCAACCTCTCTCTTGGTAGGTTCACTTCAGTTCAGGTCGATCGGTTGTCACACTTGATTCCTCCCTTGGCATGATGGACGCGCATTAAGCCATTGGAAAGATGAACTCAAGCGATGGTTAACCCTCGATGGCTATTTTTTTTTATTTGGAAATGAAATTTAATGAAAAGAAATTTCAGTAAAAAAAATAAAAAAAAATTAGGGAAAAGTTATAAATTAAATTGAAGGTTTAAAATCAAACGCCGAGACACCCAAGAAAATAATGTCCCACCGATTACGACGGATTACGACGGCAACTTGGTGGCCAAGGAGGTCGGCTCAGGATCCGGATGAGTGACCGGGATGTCCGGAGGCGAAACCGACAAACGACAGATTATTGCGTGGAAACGAGCCCACCGGGAGGGGTTGGAAAGTGGGCAACTTGAGACAGCCACTAGCCGGTCGTTACTGTGTGGAGTCAAGTTGCATCGTGTCTAGTTGTTGTAAGGGAAGGAAAAGGGACTCAACTGTGACGGAACGGGACGGAAGTTCCGCCAGGACAACATCGATAAAGGTGCAATCAAATGTGAAGGAATCAAAGTTACTGCACAAAACTAGCTCGAAGCATTTTCAATTCCATTCCTCAACTTCTTTGAAAATTCTCACTTTTCATTACGTTTCTTGGTCAACGGTTTCCCTCCCACTAAGATTCAATTCAAACTGGCATTTTTATTTCCTTCATCAGCTCAAGTAAAAAAAGCAAAAAAAAAATCTTTGTTTGAAATGGAAATCCCTGGGAAAAATTATTCACTCTCCCTTCGAAATCACCAAATAAAGTAGAAAAGTTTTTCCTGCAATTTCTCGGTGCGATTTCACTTCTTATTCACTTTTTTCGTTCAATGAAAAATGGAACCCGAGTACCCGAGGGTGGTGGCTGTTGGTGGTTTTTAATTAACGTCTGACATAAATCAGGCGTTCGGAATTTGCCGAGCAGCACTTGACGGGGAGGTGGTGTGCCGGCTGCGGCGAATGAAATGGCGAAATGATGGGCGATTTCGGTTGCGATTGGAGGTTATTTGGAAAGGATCCCGAGTGGATGGAAGGATCGACATTTTGTGTGTGTTTTTTTTTTTGTTGAAAGTTATGTTTACCAGAAATTTTATAATCATGTTAATTACAAAATAATCGCAAAAGTAAGATGTCTGAAATGACACATTTTTCCAATTTATCCTCTTACTCGGGTCATCTTTCTTCAAGAAAACGAACGAAAGAACTATAAAATGTTGATTTGTTCGCGAGAAATCAATATTTTCTTCCAATTGAAGGACGTAAAACTTGAAAGCATGCAAATCGACAAGGGTGTTATTTGAATACTTCCCTTCGATTGGAAATGTTTCATTCAGGATCGCAGGTTTACCCTCCAAAATCCATCAAGTAGTCGTTGGTTCGCGTTTTTTGATACATGAATCCAGCAAACAATTTGTGGCTACTTTCCCCGGAAGTACATTCTCACGTTCCCAGTTCCACACTTTGTTATTTCGCAACGAGCATCTAGTTGAAAAAAAAAACGTCCAAAATTGGTCAAAGCTCTGGAAAATGGATGCCCCCTCATGAGTGCAGACAAAAAAGTGCCATTCCCACGTCCGAAAAAATAACCCATCAAGCGTCATCAAGAATCGAGAACTCCACAACCTTGGGCCACGGGTCCTCTTCGTTTTTCGTGTCTGCGCGTTCCTGAAAATGGGAGCTCATAAACCCTCGTAAAAAGGACATAAATCAAACCGAAATGCGTCCCGACGATCACGCGAGCAAAAGAGCGCAATTTCTTTTCGTTGGGGTGGGAATAAATAAGAGAGCTGGAGCGCAATGCGATTTCTGCAAGATAGTTCGTTGACCTTTCCTTTACACCGATCTTGTTTTGAGAAGGTAGTTTAGTTTCGATAATTGACACATTCCGCCGTGACGTTGCAACGCTTTGACTTTTCTTTTTTCAGTATTTCGGCTGTAACTCAAAATATACATTGAAAAGGTACAGATGTTATTACAGATTCGGAAAGTACATTTCCTATAAGAAACAATATTGAAACATTATTTTAAGCGAATATTCTATTTTTGAGAGGGGAATATGTAGCGTGACGTTGCAACGCGTGACTTTATCTCAATCCGGACCCAATTCATGTTTCGCCACTAACTCTGCCTTGTTAAACGGCAAATTTGGAGTTCTTCTTCCATTTTTAGTGTAAAATTGGCCAACAAATCGAATGCAATCATTAGTTTTTCGAAAAAATTAAACCTCGATTTTTAAAGACCACTTACATTTCGTAACGTTGCAACGCTCTGTTTTTGAAAACAGTGTTTTTCGTTGCGTTGCAACGTCACGAAATTTTAGTTTCAAAATAAATCATAGTTTTTGTTACTTTGAACAACTGGAGGTTAAGATTTTACACAGAAAAAAATCAATTCTCGAAACCGTGAAGTCAGTTCCCGATTATGAGAACCACGAAGGAATATATTCACGTTTATGGTGCAAATGCACCATACTCATTAGGGTGGTCCAAATCCGGACTTTTTTGGGGCTACCCCCTGAAATCAAAGATTGACCCATCACTAGGCTAAATTCCAAATTTGAGCTCATTCTGACCACGGGAACCCCTTCCTCCAATCGCTTAAAGTTTGTATGGGAAAAATCGTAAAAATGTATGGAGAAAAGCAACTGTGTTACTTTTTTACCTGTGGAAGGCGCCATAGTTATTCGATTCTTACCATTTCTCAAATGTAGAACATTCATTAAATTTAGAACAACTTTCCCGAAGACACCATATTTTTAGGATTATTATTAGCGAAGTTATTAGCGCCCAAAACTGACCCTTTTTGCGCGGCCAGCTGTAAGGGGCTACCTAACAACGAGGTTTAATTCCAATTCGTACACGCACGTGCTCTCTCTCAGGTTCAAACTCTCTCACGAGCTTGCTCGCCTGCCTGGCTGCCTGCCTGTTTACCGACAAGCGCGCGCTGTTTCTCTGCTTGGATTTTTGTCGTCGTCGTCGTTTTCGTTTGATATTAGTTGCGCTGCGTTCCTGGCATGTTTATTATAATTTACAAGATATATTTCGATATTTATTTCGAGATATAAAATTAAATGTAATATGTGATTAACAATACATATCCTATTATCAGAGCGTGTGTGAGAGAATACAAATTTCGATAAATTCCATACAAAATATTATAATCTGCCGAAAATATAACAAACTTGCGTTCAACAAATTGCAGTATATTTTGCCTTTGACGATTTTTAGAAGTTTATGTCGGATTCTGAAACATCCAAAAAGTGCAACGATGTCTAAAAGAAAAGCCTCAAAAATAGAGATTGTTAAACTAGCTAGTTTTATATCTGGAATCAAATTGCCTTCAAATGGACAAGCAGTTGGTCGGATGATATTTAGAGTAAACAAAACAAAATTTGTATTACCTGAAGATTTTTTTTAAATAATTGAATCATTCTTTCTAATGAGCATATACGAACAACTGCTTGTAATGCTTGGAAAAACGAACAAACCCTGTTCATTTGCTTTATTTTTTTAAATGAGCCTAAGCCAAGGCTGCCTTTTATTTAAATTATATTTTTTCAGAGCACTTTTTTTTTATTTTGACATAATCTAAGAATTTTTATGCTAAATATATCTCAAAACAAACCTGCTATTTTAGTTGAAAATTATAATAAACATGCCAGGAACGCAGCGCAGCGGATAGCAAACTTAAACGACGACGACGACAAAAGTACAAGCAGAGAAACAGCGCGCGCTTGTAGGTAAACAGGCAGGCAGGCAGGCAGGCGAGCAAGCTCGTGAGAGAGTTTGAACCTGAGAGAGAGCACGTGCGTGTACGAATTGGAAATAAACATCGTTGTTAGGTAGCCCCTTACAGCTGGCTGCGCAAAAATGGTCAGTTTTGGGCGCTAATAACATCGCGGGAAAAAATCCTAAAAATATGGTGTCTTCGGGAAAGTTGTTCTAAATTTAATGAAGGTTCTACATTTGAGAAATGGTAAGAATCGGATAATTATGGCGCCTTCCACAGGTAAAAAAGTAAAACAGTTGCTTTTCTCCATACATTTTGACGATTTTTCCCATACAAACTTTAAGCGATTGGAGGGAGGGGTTCCCGTGGTCAGAATGAGCTCAAATTTGGAATTTAGCCTAGTGATGGGTCAATCTTTGATTTCAGGGGGTAGCCCCAAAAAAGTCCGGATTTGGACCACCCTAATACTCATGAATAAATTCCTTCGTGGTTCTCAAATTAGTGAAATTAATTCACGATTACGGGAATTGATTTTTTTCTGTGTATTATAAGACATTAATAGACAGTACAAGGACATGTGAATTGCTTGGCCCGCCCATGTTAGACCCCCCCCCCCTCCCCCTATACCGCTTTCACAGTACACCCAAAGGAAAAATATATCTCAAAATCTGCAACAGTGGATTTGCTGCAGAAAATGTCGCATTTTATGACATTTTTTGTAGCAAGCCTGTAGATCATTTTTGCCCGCTTGTAAACATTTCAGCGATCTGCAGTTCTCACCAACACATATAAAGCTGGGCCGTCCCCGAGCCACACTCCAAAGAGAAGCATATGTTGGTGCTCTTTCACTCACTTTTCATCAAGCGTCCATGGCGCGGTGGTAGCGTTTCGGATCAATAACCAAGAAGTTGGTGGTTCAATCCTCGTGTTCTGTTAAGGGTTTTTTTTTGTGAAATACAACCAACAAGCTGTCGGTAATGCCGATAACCGTCGGTAACGGGCAAAAATGTCATACCCCTATATCGCAAAAAATGCATGAGGACAGTTTTCATGCAGATTCTGATATACTTTCATGCCGCTATGCATCACAATCATGCGACCGTCGTTTGGATGTTGCAGTACGATTTACGAAGTTTTCCAAAGCGTTTTTATTTTTTTGTATTATTCCATTTTCACGAAGGACACACCGCCCCCCCCCCTCTCCCCTCCTCTATCTATGTAATGAGACGTCCATGCATTACGTAATGGCGTAATATCAAGGGGGGGGGTCGAGGATTTATACAAAAAATGTATCGGAAATATATTACCAGGGGCTGGAGGGGGCCTAAAAATATAAACGTATTGTTACGTAATGCAAGAACGCTCCCTTAATATTTTAATGCTTTTGAGCAATTTACAAAACACGTGGAAGTTTAAGAAGGGAGGTAAGGAGCTTCAAGTTTTCCGGAGGGCTGAAATTTATAAATAAAGGGCCCATAACGTTTGTTGATGGCCTCTAAGGGGTGATCTGCAAACAACGTAACTTATTTTGTTGACTTTTGTGCTTTTTGATTTAAATTTGAGGAAATAATAAAACTGTTTACCTGCGCAACATAACATTTTTAATTGCGAACAACTAAACGTTGCATACAACTTATTTAGGCAAGGGTTCGTCCAACAACAAAGTGACAAAAGTTTGTAAAAAAAAAAACAATCGAATCACGTGATTTTCATTGTTAAGTGAATTTCACTGTAATTTGGCCTACTTAAGGGTGTGGGATAAAAAAAATCGTTGCGTTGTATTAGAATGAACCCTCACGTAAATCAGTTAATCATAAAGGGGCCATTCAGTAACCACGTGATTACTTTTTTGAAAGTTTTAGATTTTTCCCCCCTTGTGAACATCGGTATATTTTGATTTGTTCAACAAGTTTCATAAAATACTATTTTTTTCGAGTTGCATACAAACTTAAGTGACGGAATTTGTGAATGACCCATGTACAATTCTTTTGTAAATATGCTCGGAAACATTATATAAAAAATATATAATATTTAGTATCCTTTTATCTTCAACAACCAACTACGCATTCTCCTTTTTTACCATGTGGCCAATATGATTTAAAATTTCGTGACGTTGCAACGCAAACTTAAACCTGTTGTAACTTTGGATCTAGACAACCAATTTAGTCGCTCTAGGTTGCATTTGAAAGCTCTTTCCAAGTACAAAGAGCATCCGAAATATCAAAAATATACATTTAAAAACCTACAAAATGCAATCAAAAGAATAATTTTTGGATTTTATTTCGCTGAAAACCAGAAGTTTTTAGAAAAATGTTTTAAAACGGTGATTTTATCACGAATTGATGCATAACCTAACCAACTTGTACATGAGCAATTCTCTACGAAATCGGTCTTTTTTCTTCAATTTTAATTTTTGTATTTTTTAATCCGGCTGAAACTTTTTTGGTGCCTTCGGTATGCCCAAAGAAGCCATTTTGCATCATTAGTTTGTCCATATAATTTTCCATACAAATTCGGCAGCTGTCCATACAAAAATGATGTATGAAAATTCAAAAATCTGTATCTTTTGAAGGAATTTTTTGATCGATTTGGTGTCTTCGGCAAAGTTGTAGGTATGGATACGGACTACACTGGAAAAAATAATACACGGTAAAAAAAAATTTGGTGATTTTTTTATTTAACTTTTTATCACTAAAACTTGATTTACAAAAAAACACTATTTTTATTTTTTTTATTTTTTGATATGTTTTAGAAGACATAAAATGCCAACTTTTCAGAAATTTCCAGGTTGTGCAAAAAATCACTGACCGAGTTATGAATTTTTTAATCAATACTGATTTTTTCAAAAAATCGAAATTTTGGTCGTAAAAATTTTTCAACTTCATTTTTCGATGTAAAATCAAATTTGCAATCAAAAAGTACTTTACTAAAATTTTGATAAAGTGCACCGTTTTCAAGTTATAGCCATATTTAAGTGACTTTTTTGAAAATAGTCGCAGTTTTTCATTTTTTTAAATTAGTGCACATGTTTGCCCAGTTTTGAAAAAAATATTTTTGAAAAGCTGAGAAAATTCTCTATATTTTGCTTATTCGGACTATGTTGATACGACCTTTAGTTGCTGAGATATTGCAATGCAAAGGTTTAAAAACAGGAAAATTGATGTTTTCTAAGTTTCACCCAAACAACCCACCATTTTCTATCGTCAATATCTCAGCAACTAATGGTCCGATTTTCAATGTTAATATATGAAACAATTGTGAAATTTTCCGATCTTTTCGAAAAAAATATTTTTGGAATTTTCAAATCAAGACAAACATTTTAAAAGGGCGTAATATTGAATGTTTGGCCTTTGTGAAATGTTAGTCTTGATTTGAAAATTCCAAAAATATTTTTTTCGAAGAGATCGGAAAATTTCACAAATGTTTCATATATTAACATTGAAAATCGGACCATTAGTTGCTGAGATATTGACGATAGAAAATGGTGGGTTGTTTGGGTGAAACTTAGAAAACATCAATTTTCCTGTTTTTAAACCTTTGCATTGCAATATCTCAGCAACTAAAGGTCGTATCAACAAAGTCCAAATAAGCAAAATATAGAGAATTTTCTCAGCTTTTCAAAAATTTTTTTTTCAAAACTGGGCAAACATGTGCACTAATTTAAAAAAATGAAAAACTGCGACTATTTTCAAAAAAGTCACTTAAATATGGCTATAACTTGAAAACGGTGCACTTTATCAAAATTTCAGTAAAGTACTTTTTGATTGCAAATTTGATTTTACATCGAAAAATGAAGTTGAAAAATTTTTACGACCAAAATTTCGATTTTTTGAAAAAATCAGTATTGATTAAAAAATTCATAACTCGGTCAGTGATTTTTTGCACAACCTGGAAATTTCTGAAAAGTTGGCATTTTATGCCTTCTAAAACATATCAAAAAATAAAAAAAATTAAAAATAGTGTTTTTTTGTAAATCAAGTTTTAGTGATAAAAAGTTAAATAAAAAAATCACCAAATTTTTTTTACCGTGTATTATTTTTTTCCAGTGTAGTCCGTATCCATACCTACAACTTTGCCGAAGACACCAAATCGATCAAAAAATTCCTTCAAAAGATAGATATGGACAAACTAATGATGCAAAATGGCTTCTTTGGGCATACCGAAGGCACCAAAAAAGTTTCAGTCGGATTAAAAAATACAAAAAAAATCGAATGACCGAAATCCTAGAGAACTGCTCACATAATGATGTTCAAATGATAAATTAATGAAAACAATGATTTTTGAAGCTTCAAGTAGTCTAGAATCGAGGAAAAATATCCAAATAGCTCATACACGCTTTTCAAAATTTCATCCTAAGGTGTACATTGCCGGAGAATGTGTCAATTTTAGAAATTAGATGGGATCCGGCCCGCGATCGGACGTTGGGCAGGCCTGATTTAAGCGAATAAATGAATTCGATTAATACTGTTACCCAATACTTAGCAATGTTCTACAAAGTTGTAGAGCAAACAATTACAAAAAAAAATGATAAGTAAACATAAGGGGTTTGCTTACAAACATCACGAGTTAGTGCGATTTTACGAAAAAAAAGTATTGAAAATTTTACTTTTTGCGTTTCTGTTTGTTTCGTCGTCCGTTTCTGTCGCGGTTGACCATGAACGGCCATGATCAACGACGACCAACATTTTCAAACTTTTTTTTCGCAAAAATCGCAAAATTGCAAACCCGATTTTTTGTAATTGTCTGCTCTACAACTTTGTGAAATATTTTTAAACTCTAGAAAATATCCCTACATAGTACGAAAAAGCACGAAATTTTAGAATGAATACTTTTGTTTAAATAGAAAAAAATAAATAGAAAAAATGACCCTTCTGGGTCATAAATATTCGAAAAGTAAATTAAATTTACCTTGGGCATGAGTAAGGACCTCGACGCCGTTAGCAATGTTGGCTTTAAAATTAAATTTCGTGATAATATCACTTCCCCCCAGCCAACATTTTTGCCATGCGAAGCGGGCCTCGACGCTGTGTCTAGGTTTAATTCCTAGCTAGGAGCCATCAGTGTCTTAAGAGGTGGTCCCAAGGCCGAGTAGGAGTTCATGAAGCAAATTAGTCGTCTCCCACCCCTTTTAAATTGAAAAATGAACTCTGAAACCAGCGCTTACTCACAACAGAAACAGAGGCCTCTTCTAGGCATTGTAGGATAGAATATATTTTGAAATTTATTTTAAAAAAAATATTATTACGTATCATTTTGATATGTCAAAATTTCCATAGAGTCTCGGTCAATCAATAGCGCGATGATATCGGACAAAATTCGTTAATCTGTTGAACTAACGGTTTTCGGATTATGGTTGTATCGACCATTGTTGCGAATCGAGGGTCTACTGGAGCCTTGACGATCAAATGGAGCCTAACATTTCAAAAGGGCGCATGGGTTTTGTGAACAGGAGTGTGTCTCCTTCACTCAAATGACAGTTTACATAAGGTATAATAGAGATGCACTCTTGTTTGCAAAGCTCTATGCCCTAATGAAATGAATGGCATGAAATAGTCGTCTTAATTACTAGTGTTCAACTTATGAACTGTTCATTTATGTTTATTGGTTTTTGGAAGCGGCAAGACTGGTTTAAAAACAAGATCCTTTACCTTATTTGGCGTTATAATAAAACATTCGGGGATTTGAGATTAAATTTACTTTCAGACAGTTTAGTTTAGGTTGTTGATTAAAGTTAGATAGTTTTCCGTAGATGAATAATTGGACTTAAATGATTAGTTGATTTGAACGAAGTCTAACATTTCATTGGCAGATCTGTTTCTAGTTGTAATGTACGACAAGACTATTGACGGACGTGACAGGTCGGCAGTTAGTTTTCATCTTTTTTTCTCTAATATTTTTTATTTCCTTTAAATTTGGAATACATCATAGGTTTCTTTTGTATAGATCTCCGATTAGTTACATTTTCTTATTTAATTAACTAATAATTTAATTTATTCCGGGCCTTCTTACTTTGAATCACAATTTCAGATTTTCTTTATTCAGTGTTAAACTTAGATTACCGTAACTGCTCAAATCATCCAAGTTCTTACTACTCACATCAACACTAATTTTCTTTCACCTCCCCCCTCCCGATCCCCTATATCTTCCGGTGGTGTTCATTTGGTATGCAATACTAGTTCGGCCACTACCCTTTTTTCCACAAGAAACCGGACTTGGACTGACTTGAGGCCGCGTCCCCCACCTTGCTCCGTAAAACGAAAACGAAACGAAACGAAAAGTAAATTAAATTTCCCTTAATATGACATGTTCCAAAAAAAAATACGGTTGAGTAACGGAAAACGGCAGAGTTTAAAAAACTTTTTTTGTATTTTTTTTTTCGATGAAAAATACTTTTTTTGGAAATCGGGCGTACAATTTCACATAAAATAGGGTAGAGAACCCAGTTTTCGCCCTGCTCCAGTTTTCGCCCACCTACTGGATTAAACCTGTATTTAGCTAACTTCTACAACCATTTGGTTGAATTTATTATGCAGGTTTACATATTTATTCATTTGTAGCTCTAATTGAAACTTTCCTAGTGAATTTGTATTGTTTTTAAGGTTTTTATAAGCATTTAAAAAAAGCCTTATTGCAGCCGCCATATTTTTGGTCAATGTTTATGAGGGAAAACATCTCATTTTGTCCGAAAAAAAAATTATAAGAATAATTCATTGCTTCACTGCATATCTGAATTTCATGAAAATTCAGTGATATACCTGTTTTAAAATTTTATCAAAGGTTATTTCAATAAAATATAGTGGGCGATTTCTGGGGTCATGAAAAACGTGAGAACCAATTTTCGCCCAGGGCGAAATCTAGTATTGTGTTTTCAGATTTGACATAGAACCAGTTTTCGTTTACCATAAAAACTTATCCAATCGCAGCGAAATGTACTTGAAAATATATTTGGATCATTCCAGATTATTTTTGAAGGTTAATTAATAATTTTATTTTATTTCGTTGTTTGAGGTGTTTTGGTAAAAACATCAGTTCAAAAATTAACCTAAACTCAGATATGGGACACCTAGTTCAAACGTGGTAAGAGTTAACTGGTACATAGGAAAACAAATTGAGCAAAAGAGGGAAAAGTAGTTACACAATATCCTTCAGAATAGCACATGTGCTTTAATATTTTTATTTAAAAGGTACTCGAAGTTTTCTATTGAGTCAATTCGGGAGCGAATGACCCATAGGGTTAAAGTTCCCCTAATAAAATCAACAACAACATGGAGCTAATTGTAACTGTGTGCCCTTATATTGGGTGACTAGGAACACAGGGATTTATTCATATTTTTTTACGAGTGAGAACATGTTTTGGTTTTAGTTAGAATAGACAGAGAATATCAAAATAAGTAGGATATTTGTAAAAAAACTCCTAGGATTTTTTGAACCTCAATTAATAATACGACAAAATATGTGCACACCAATGAAATTGAGCTTCGGGAACATGTTCTGAATCTATAGGAGACCTTATTTGCTTAGCTTTGTACCATAATTTCATTTGATTTCTTGATTTTTGTCGTGGGCGAAAACTGGTTCCAATGGTGGGAGAAAACTGGATTTAGGGGGCCGAAAATAGGCTCTTCAGATCACATTATTAAAACGAAAAATTTCAACAAAAATGAACTTGTAAATGATAAAAACCTTGTGGAAACTTTAAATCAAATAGTTTACCAACGTTCTACAACAAATAGAACCGAAAACCATAAATTGTCATTCAATTCTTGTCAAATTTCTTAGATTCCCACTATAAAGTGGGCGATTCCTGGGTCCTCTACCCTACCTCTATTTTCGCATGTTCAAAAATGAAAGGGGTCGAACCGTCACGAGATATCCAAAAACGGACCTCGGATTCGTGATCAGGGACAAAAGTTACCTCTTAGTTCAAAGTTTCACACAAATCGAAGATGTGTCGGGGTAACTTTTCTCGATTTCGTGTGAGTTGGCAGAGAATAACCCTGTTTCAAAAACAATTCGTCCGTCATCAGAAATATTAATTCATTTTAATTCTTGAATAAAAATTTCCGAAAATAATTATGTGAGATATGTTCGCTGAAATAAAGTCAATTAAAACTTAATTTACAACATTTTCAATAGATAATTAATTTATTCAAAAAAAAGTACTTGGACGTTGTGTGGCCTATCCAGTACATGTTTTTAAACAATTCTAGAAACAAGATTTACCTTGTCAACAATATTTAATTTACCATTGAAACAGATTTATAACGACCTTTTTACACTCAAAATTTCAGGTTCCTTTTTTTTGTAAATTGGAATGTAAAAAAAAACTCATGCAGACGAAAAATTTCATGTTTTATCGAACACCAAGGGTACCAGCAGCTTAACATTCCAACGCCCAAAGCTCCGAAAAAGTTGGAACGGTAATTTCAACTCAATGGTTCTCGGGCATAACTCAACCAATCAAAATGATTCTTCTTTTCAGTGATTTGTTAGGATGTCTAGATGATTCTAGAACTTTGCAGAACTTAATTTGATCAAATCTGTAATTTTTGCGATCAAAAACATCGTTCCAACTTTTTTTTTTCGCGTGTAAAAAAAAATTTGCTGAAAATTCCGCGGATGCAGTCGTTTTAGAAAAGGTGGAACGATGTTTTTGGTCGCAAAAATTACAGATTTGATCAAATTAAGTTCTGCATAAATCTAGAATGATCTAAACATCCTAACAAATCACTGGAAACAAGAATCGTCCCAATTGGTTGAGTAATGCACGAGAACCAGCGAGTTGAAGGCTTGGGCGTCCGTGTAAGTTGGACATGCGTTGGGCGTTCCAGTGTTAAGTAACTCGAAAAGGGTTACCTAGCCTAGAAAAGGTTGAGAACCGTTGTTGAAGAGCGAATAATTTGATTTTGATGATTTTTATGTAGAATGTTGTGATTTATAGCTGTGCAGTTCTTGTCTTGGTACCTGTTCATTTTTTCATTATGTAAAAACCCTTAAAAACTACCGCAATCAACTTTAATAACACAACTCAGTTGTCCTGCATGTGCGAACCTTTGAATGTGACCAAAAACTATAATCCAACATTTCAAAGTGTCCCTTGCAGCACAACCAGCCAGCCAACCAACCAAACGAAACTGAATGCATCACGTCCGATGATTAATGGCCCCCCGATATGAAGCCTGAACTTGGCTCAGCTGGACGAACTTTTGCTCTCGGAGTGTTTTCTTCCAACTGCTGCTTATTGTGTGCTAATGTGCTTGTGTGTAAATTTGTCTGTGTGTGTGTGCGGGCACGTGATGGCACATGTTCGCTGAAGTTTTGCTGGTTCAATGTTGTTGGCCGCTGCGGAATGTGCTGCCCTCTGGGTTGAGAGTGCTGCAATGCTGACGTTTTTTTGGGTTGCCTTTGTGCGGAGTTCGTGGAGGTATGTTTTGTTTTTTGAGGACGTGAGATTTGGAAGCTGTGAAGGTCTTAATTTTTGATTTTTTTGTGTTTCAGTAGTAAATTTCTTTATCAGAAAAAGTCCATTAAAAATCTAACTCATAGCAAAACTTAACTGAGGATATCTTGGAGAAATTCCCTTATCCTCTTAAAAAAGTGAAGCATCAACAATTCCCGTCTTCCAAATTCACTATCCTTATCCCGTGGTGTGCGGTGAACTTCTAAACGACTAAATTTTTGAAGAACATGCATTTTGAATTATGAAAAAATGTTTTGCGTTAGTCTTTGTAATATAAACATAATTTCTGAAGAATTTGTGTATAATAAAACTTGATTAAATGAAATACCTAAAAAAAACGTTTCTCCTTTAAATTGCACTATCACAACCTTCCCTCGGAATCCCTCACGGACAGACTTTAAATTGTTTGAATCCTCTCGTTCGTGCATCCACTCATTTGAACTCCCGATAAAAGGGCCCAAAGCTGGCCATCCGCTACTGGACCCACAACCCTATCCTGCCTGGCTACCGACCGGAGGTGTTTATCACGTTCGGCACGAGTCCGGTATCGCTGTCGCTGCACAGAGAGACTGAGAGAGCGTGAACGAGTGTGTGAAGTCCCCGGCAGTAAATTCTCTCGGGACATTGCTGGCTGGCTGCAGGGGCCATTCGAGGGCGACGTGACGTCCGTGACAGAAATCGAACCCCAGTTCCGTGATGCCTCGTGGCCACTTCACACTTGGACGTGGTGGCCACCACACTGCACGCCCCCAAAGTGGTTCGACTGTTGTGGTCAGGGATGTTTTTAAAAATTATATTTTACAAAGTTGAATTTATTCAAATATAGGTCATTTTGAAATGAAAGCAAATTAAAAAAAAATTCAAGCATCACAAAAATAACATCCCTGCCAAAATAGATCGACACGTTAAAAACCGATTCCGGAAACGTGGGTAGTGTGACCTTTCCCACGTGTGTGCGTAGTTCAAGTGGTGGGAAATTAAAAAATCACCGATTTTCACCTGGAACCGGTTCGGTCGGATGGACACACACACACCGGAAACCTATACATATAGCTGACGTTGGGGCCAAACACATCGTTTGCGGGACAGGCAATTCGGCAGGCCTGTTCAGGGTAGTTTCCCGAGCAGACGGTAATAACAAAATTAATAATATTTCAATAACAAATCCTGTTAAAATAACAAAAAGTGTTATCATTTTATCCTGAACTTCAACTTCAAGAAGAAAAAATAATAACAGTTTCTGATAAAATAACAAAATTTGGTATTGAAGTGATATTATATTGAAAATGTTTAATAACACGCTAATAAGAGGAAATGTTATACATTTCAAAAACTCTCCTAATAACAAAATTTGTTATTCGTTCGGTATACTGACTAAGAAATAAAATTACCATAAATCGCACAAATGGAAAAGTTTCAAAGTGTCCATAACACTATCTGATATTATTTTTTCTTTTGTTGAATATGTTTAGATCTTTGGGATAATTTTGACCAATTTCGTCGGGGTCATAATTTTGGCCATGAAATGGGGTCCTTAAGCTAAAATTATTCTAAAAAGTTGAAATTTTCAAAGTTGATTATTTTAATTATTTGATATACCCCCTAAGGGATTTTACTAAAATTGGCTAAAACTATGAAATAATTTTGACCAATTTCATGGGGGTCATTTATTTCATCATAAAATGGTGTTTCAAGCTGAAATTAATCCGATAAAATTAACTTTTGAGAGTTAATTTTTTTTAAATTTTGTTATATTCCCCAAAGGAATTGATTTATTTATTGAGAATTTTTGAAGTGTGAATAACAAAAACTGTTATTATTTTCACAGAGCCAGGAAGTCGGAGCTGACGTTGAAGTTCGAGCTGGAGTGAGACCTCGGAGACTGCATCGGATTCATCTAATTTTCAGCAACTTTTACTTAGAGTCGTAATCCGTGAAGTCGGGTATTTTTAGAGAGCTGAAGTCGTCGTTGACGTCATATCCTGCATCCAGAGTCGGAGCTGTCTTCAAAGTATGGATTCAAAGTCGCTTGGAGGTACCCGACTCTGCAACCCTGACTAGTACAGAGGAGTTATGGCAACTGCAGGTTTATTTGCAAATTACAATAAACCAAAACAATAACTTTTTTTTTGTTATGGAGACATACCAGTTCAATAACATTTTTTGTTATTATGCTGCTCCACCTCTCCGCACAAAATAACCAACATAATAACAGTTTAAGTTATTCTTCGAACAAATCTTTGTTATTGATTTTTGTTATTTTAACAACTAATCCGATCATCCCAATAACATATTTCGATCTTCTCACAATATCAAAAACTGACCTTCCCAAGTTATTTCCGTCTGCTCGGGTTTGGATGAAGGGACAAACGCATACACTCGTGAAAATCGTAGGGAAAAAACGGATGTTCAAATAAACATTGCACGGAAACGGTCGTAGGGATGAACGAGAGTCGATAGGGTAAAATGAACTTAGGAATAGAGTTGTGTTGGACATTTGGATCAAGAGCCTTAGGACATTAACATAAGGCGCCTCAAAGTTAGACATTAGGATACAGTACTACAGATTTGAACACTAGGTTTAGTATACTTATGTTTATCATAAAGGCCATTAGAACTAAATGCCTGGTGTTGGATATTGGAGTTTAAAAGTTACTTACAATTTCCATCTGGACATGAGAAAAAAAAAACTCTAAAGTGATTTGGCGTTATAAGACCATTGACGTTACTGTACCCAAATTGACCCACAGCTTCAGCTATTTGCACTAAACATCCCAAACCTCCCACTTTATTCAGAGTCACCAACCGAACCTCCACCCGGTTTTCAGAGATTTTCACTCACGTCGCCGCCAAATTGCAATTTGATTATTGTGTACTATATTTTCGGCTGGCTGTGTTTATAAACACAATTTTCGCAATCATTTGCGCCCTGGCGATGATACCTGGAACCCGAGACGGGCATGCAGGTGTTGTGTATCTGTGGGGTGATTCAATGTTGGACTGAAGCCGTCGGGGGCGAGGAGTTATGACGGAATCACAGTCCAGTTGGCAGGGATTTGGGCTTGTTTTGGACGGGACAAATTTGCAGAATGGCCAAAGGTAGAATGAATCGTTTGCAGGAAGTTCTATGTCAGATAAAATATAATAGTCTGAATGACATTTTCATTGATTTATCTCGAGTTTTCATCTTCAACACTTTTCCAATAAAAGCAAAAGAGCATCTCAATTGGAAAAAGTAAAACATTTTAACAAGTTACAAAAGCATGATTCAAATAAAATTTATCTTCTTTCATTATAAAAATTATAAAATTTTACAAAGGATTAATTTTGACGTGAAAATTTGTCCTTTGTAGTATTTTTAGGCCCTGATAAAATACTAAAATATTTTTAAAAACTCCGCTATTTTTTGTGTCACGTCAGTTACAAATTTTGTAACATGTCATGGAATTCTCATTGTAAAATTCAGCGTTTGTGGTAACTTTGCAGGGTTACAAAGCTGTAGAGTAGACAATTACAAAAAAATCATGTGTAAACATAAGGGGTCTGCTTGAATTTTGAAAAGGACGATTTTGTGTTAGTTGGCAGAGACCTAGTACAAAAATAAAAAAATAATAACGGATTTTCTTATGTATTTTTTCCTTCCTCACTGAGGTAAGGCTATAATCCTACTCTAAAAATGAACTTTTTACAGAAAGCTCGTAGACCCACCTTCATGTATACCTATCGACGCAGAATCGAGAACTGAACAAATGTCTTTGTGTGTGTGTTGTATGTGACCAAATTTCTCACAGGGTTTTCTCAGCACTGGCCTTACCGATTCACATTCGATTACATTCGATTTGGTTTAAAGTCCCATATGTACCTATTGATTTTTATAAAGTTTCGATATGTAGTTCAAAAGTTATGTATACAAATGTGTTTTTGTACCTATCCGGATGTTGAATAAGTGACCGGTAATCGATTCAAACATCGTCATGTTATACATCGTTGGTTAGGTAATTACAAGACCTTTCCATCGAGTCCAAAACATTGAAGATCTGGCAACCCTGCCTCGTGTTATGACCACTTAAGTGATATTTATGTACTTTTTTGAAGCCGGACCTCACTTAAATGTATTAAAACTATGTCCAGATCCATAATCCAACCCACCGTTCGTTAGGTAATCGTAAAACCTTTTCAACGAGTCCAAAACATTAAAGATCTGGCAAACCTGTCTCGAGTTATGATCACTTAAGTGATATTTATGTACTTGTTTGAGCCCGTATCTCACTTAAATGTATTAAAACTATATCCGGATCCATCATCGAATCGTAATCGGTAATCGAAAGACATTTCCAACGAGTCCAAAACATTGAAGATCTGGCAACCCTGTGTCGAGTTATGACCACTTAAGTGATATTTGCTGTTCTTTTTTTTGGCAGATTTTAAGAAAAACTAAATAAAATTTGTTTCAAAACCCATAGAATAATCAATAGTTGGTAAAGAGTGCCCAAGTAACATTTTAGGCTTTATCAAAGCTGTCACAGCCGCTATAAAACCTATCAGCCAAAACCAAAATTAAAACCCCTTAGTCGTAACAAACTCCCCAGAACCTTGATAAACCCCACTTAAAACTCAAAAGGACCTCCGCAAAAGGTTGTTACTGCCTATTTATAAAACCAACATAGGATTTCAAGGCTTTACAACTGAATCCTAACAACATGCTCATAGCCTTGATAAAACCTTTGTTAAAACTTAGTCAGGAGTTATGGAAAAATGACATTTCATACGTCTTCAAACGTCTTATGCCAAATAGGTTTTATTTTGGCAAAAATAAGTCTTCGTCTTGCCAAATGAAATTATGGAGATGGTTGTCAATAATGGCGATGATAAATAATAGATATTAGAGCTAATCCAAATAATTTGAAAGCTTATTTCTCACAATTGATGGCTCAAATTCAGCTGCGGTTGAAATTTTATTGATAAATGTAGGGGAGATAGAGCCAAAAAATTCAACTCGCTTCATCAAAAATCAATACTTTGCAATCACAGTGTTTATTGTTAAAAAATATTTTATTGCAATTCTTTGAAAAAAATGTTTAAGAGATTTTTTAACATCTATCGCTATATAAATCATACCAGGAATTCAGCATAAATGTGTGTTTTCATCAAATTTAAATCAAATTTTTCAGTTTTCAATTTTTTCAACCAATCATATTCAATCAGAGCACGCGTCTAGCGCCATATTTATGCACTGCTATTTGGCCGCGATAAATGCTCTTTAAGGAGCTTATGGTTTTAAGTGAGCTTTTTACATGCCTAATGGCACTTGACAGCTACAACACCCTAGGTTTTAACAAAGCATGCGACAAAACCGTTTGGCATGGCATTGCCATCTGGTTTTCAAGCCTCTGTTAAAACTTTAATAAAACCTTATTGAAAGCCATTCGGCTTTTAATTAAACCCGGTTTTATGTCCGAGGCATAAAACCCTGTTAGAACCTATTACTTAGCTCTTGCTTGTTGGTTGCGGTGAATGCCCAAATAAAACTATTAGACAATCAAGATGCTACAATAAACCTTTAATAAAACTTGGTGGTGGCTAGTTGGTTTAAAAATGTTACTTTGGTGAGGAAGGCACCAACCACTTAGGTGGATTAAGTTAGTTTTTTTTAAATAGAAAAACATAGTGCTATTAAATTTTAAAAAAAATCTCAAAGTAAAAAACCCGATTTAATCCCACCAGGGGTGAGATAGAGCCTTTCTTACTAAAGAGTTTAACTTCTTTCAATTCATAACATCGACTTGATACAAAAAATCTTTTGATGAAAGCAAGGTATTATTAATGATGTGTTTTCCAAAAGAAATTGAAATCGCAATTTTCACAAAAAGAATATTTTTAATCGTACAAATTCTTAATCAAACAAGCGTTTATGACAAACGCGAGCATAGCAAGCTTCCAATGCGCCAGTGACGACGCACACTGCGGTTTTGGTTTTCTAGTTTTGGTACGAGCTCAAAAACCGAACAAAGCAGGCGCAAAGCAAAACCGAGTTAACCGCACAGTGGGAAGCTTGCCATTCAGCATCTACGAAAGTGAGAGAGTCAGAGATAGCTATTTTTACAACCGCACCACTACACACTCAACCGCGAGAACCTTAAGTAGATATCCATTGACGTTGCAAGCATTGAAAACCTTCATAACGATATAAAGCTGAACAATGAACTCTGTTTAATAAACTGACAAAATCACGACAAAATGAAGCCTTCTTAAATGCGATTTCAGGAGCACACGGGAAACAAATTGTTTGTAGCGGGATGAATGTCCTATGCCACAAAAGTTTTTGCATAAACATTGGACAGTTATGCAAAAAACGGACAGAGCAAAAGAAACCGAAAAGCTACGATATCTTACATGTTGAAGGAAACATCGGTAGACAAGCTACTACAAACGAGTATAAGTCGAGCCAAAACATATATGCGCCAGCATTCTTCTCTCGCCAGTATTCGAAGCTCAACTTGACAACTTGTCGACTTGGCGACGAAGCGTCGAAAATCAATGCAGTGTGATTTTCTGGCGATTTTTCCGATCAATATTCATGCTGTATCGTCTTATTTACGAAGATGAAAATGACGTCCAGCCATAAAGTAAAACCTATACCTTTCTTTAGTAAGAAAGGCAAAAAGTAAATCGTTCTAAAAATTGATCGGGATTGCCGATAGATGTCAAATTTGTTTCAGATGTTCACACATGGTCTGTACTATGAATGTAGGAAGAAATTTCAGATAAAATTAGAAACGAAAAATGTTGGCGAAGGTCACCAGGTGGGCTTTTAACTTTTTTTAGGGATTTTTTTTCTTATGGTAGGTTAATCAAACGGCTCTAACTCCAGAACCATATTATGAATCTTGATGAAAATTTGGGAGGTTGTAGAACTCGAAAAATGCAATTTTTGAGATAAATAAAGGATATGAAAATGAAAAATTTTGACCATATTTTCATTTGAAAACTGTATATTTTGTTGAAAAGTCTGTCCACATCCGAAAACAGATGGATATTTCGAAATTTGCGCGGCAACTCGCCCAGGTTCAGCAAACTAGCTTTCATCTGCATTCAGAAGAATCAAAATCGGATTCAGGGGAGCTGAGAACGACGCGACACAAAATTTGGCAAAATTTTAGCACATACGAACATCACTCGATCTCCACGGAATTTATTTTCTCAAAATTCGAGGGTTGGAGGTAGACGAGTTCTGTCAAGATGAATCGATAGAGCGTCAAAAATCAATGCAGTGTGATTTTTTAGCGATTTTTCCGATTAATATTCATGCTTTATCGTCTTATTTACGAAGCTGGAAATGACGTCTTGGCTTAAAGTAAAACCTATACCTTTCTTTAGTAAGAAAGGCAAAAAAAAAAAGAATTGAGTCCTGAAATTAAGCTTCCATTTGTGATATTTATGTTAACAACGATAAAGCTTATTTTTCTGAGTACAGTACAAAAATGGATTGTTATCGTGTTCTTTGCCGTAGTCCATAAAAAATAATTTAGGTATTTAAGACCCTATTGAAAAAAATGATATTTTCAACTCCAGTTTTAAAAGCTATTTTTTTATCTTCTATCCATTTTTACCTCAAATTTAATTTTGGGTCCAAAGTATT
This sequence comes from Culex pipiens pallens, assembly GCF_016801865.2. Taxonomy (NCBI): domain Eukaryota; kingdom Metazoa; phylum Arthropoda; class Insecta; order Diptera; family Culicidae; genus Culex; species Culex pipiens. The sequence goes on along the minus strand of NC_068937.1, from coordinate 44,584,624 downwards.
GAATTTTTATTTATTTTTTTCAAAGGAAGGGAAAATTTTATGATGAATGGTTTTTTTTTTTTCAAATGAAATTTGGACGCATATTTGATGAGTTATCGTCACGTTAAAGAACGACGCTTTTTTGGTGTTGGGCTTCATCCATAAAGTACGTCACGCTCTAGGCGGGATGGGGGGGGGGGGGGTGGGGAGAGGGTTGTCGCAAACGTGACTAAGTGTGACAAGCGGGGAGGGTGGGGGTGTGAGACCATGACGTCACATTAGACTTTTTCTGAAATAGTAAAAAATCAGTCTTAAAATATATTTATAATAGCATAATGTATGATAAACTTCAGTCATAAATCAAATATGATACAAGGCTTCAAGAAACAGAGTGAACCAAGCAAATAGTTAATAACTGTACAAAAAAACAAGATGGTGAAGGGGGGGGGGGGGGGAGATTCCGACAAAATGTGACGCATTTTTCGAGGGGTTCGGAGCCCCTGTGACAAAGTGTGACATAGGGGGGTTAATTTTGGTCGATTTTAGCGTGACATATGTACTTTCTGAATGATGCCTTACTTAAAAAACTTCACTTTTCCTATTTGATTTTCTTTCAGAAGTAGTATGTCAGATACGATTGTTCCAATCTTCAATGTATTTTAAACAAATTTGAAAAAAAAAATCTAATGTTGCAGAATAAGCATCGGTAAGCAACGGTAGGTTTAAAAAAATAAAATTAAAATGGTTATTTGACCTTTTATGCAATTAACAAATTATTATCTAAAAATTATCAACACTGCCAGATGAGTTTTGACCAACTAGAACCATACAGCACAAAATATTCCATTTTTTTTATGTACAACATAGTGTAATCATAAATTAAAAAAAAAATGTTATTTTGAGAATTAAGTTTTTTTGTATCAATGAAGTTGAATTGAAAAACTGGCATTTTTTTTCAAGAGTGTAACTTTTTCTTCAGAAAACTCTTAAGCAATAATACAATTTTGCCGAATTGATGTCTTGATTGATGCGATAATGTATTTTTCAAGAGAGCGACAGTGTCGTGCTATCTTGTCGCATATTTTTTTGTCGTTCCAAGAAAAAAAAAACGCGTTTGAATTAACAATAAAATTTGCCCAAAATCGACGTGCAACTAGATAGCACGACAGCGACGATAAATCAATCTACCCCAATCACAGTGGCCCAGAACGCAAAATTAAGTAGACAATGGATTTTCCCGAAAAATATGGAAATTTTGGGGCTATGGTAAATGGGAAGGCGCAATTTTCGATTTGGTAGAAAATTATGTTGGCTCACGATTAGGATGATTTTGAAAAATAACTTTTTGCAATTCCGTCGTGAAACTACTTACTTTTCCTGTCATTCTTGAACGACGAAATAGCCTACTTTCCTGTACCAAAAATAACAGAATCGAATAGCAACACTTTTCAAAATAAATGCTGAAAAGTTCTGCTTTTCAGCACTCAAATGGGTGCTGAAAAATTGAACTTTTCAGCACTTGTTTCGAAAAGTAACACTTTTCAAAAAAATTTTGATTTAAACGATTTATTGACAAAATACATGAAAATTTGACATAAAATTTCACTCAGTGTGTGTTTTTTGGAATTGCAAAAAATTTTGTATAGAACTCGTTGCAAAACTTGATTTTTTCAGCACTCTTCGTATTTATCCAACTCGGTGAACCTCGTTGGATAAATGTACGACCCGTGCTGAAAAAATCCTCTTTTTGCAACTTGTTGCATAAACTAATATTTCTGGAATATTTTTGGGATTTTTTTATCTTCTAGAAAATTATTGAGCTTGCCAATCCAAGCAACTTTGTCCAGACAGCAACGTTTTATCTTGTGATCTACGCCTTCTACGACCAAATTTAGCAAATGCATCTGTGCATAATTTCACATGTCAGTTTTTTAATTGGGCCATTCAGGGTTAGGTTTAAGATAAAAGTTGTTCGGGGCACTTCAATAGCTCTTAAAACAAACATTTTCATTGCTTGACAAATCAATTTAAACTTATTGGTTACACATTTACAACCATTTCAAGAAAAAAAATATGCAAGTTTAAAACATAAATCTCTCGAAAAAGCGACTGTCAAACAGGGTTACCAAGACAAAAGTAGTAAAAATCTGGCAAAGTAACGATTAAAAATCTGGAAAAACTTGGCAGATGAAAATCTAACAATTTTGAATGGTGAAAGGAAGTTGAAAAGTTTGTTGAATTTAGATGATTTAACTGATTTAATGCCTTCAAAATTGGTGAATTTACATTTTCTTCAAAAAAAAAACACATTCTGAATTTTCGACTTTAAATTAAATTCGTTCATCTAAAAAAAGTTTTTTTAAAATGTGCATAAAGTGAAATATCTGTCAATATCTGGCACAGAAAAGGATGAATCTTTATTCTGGCTGACACATGAAAAATCTTACATTCCCAGATTTATCTGGCTACCTGACAACCCTGATGCCAAATTTAAATGCCAGGTTGGATTTTAAAGGGGAAATCTAACACTACAAACGCTCAAAACCTCAGGGATGATTGTCTTTTGGCTCGAAATATCTTTAATTCAAAATGTTTAATTTCCAAGGGAAAAGTGTTTTGGATCACCCTACGGAAATTCAAATATTGTTTATGTATTTGTTTTTTTCATGTAATTTTGCCCGCTTAATCTGCGCTTCGAATTGAGCCTAAGTGTCAAAATATTGATTGAAAACACCAAACAAAAAATTGCTATATTTGGTATGCAGTTTTAACCTCATAGAATAATGAAGATTTATATTTTCGATTTCGTAGATTTCAACAACCAATGCTTCTATTTTCAAAATATTTATGTTCAGCTAAAATCAAACCTGCATGCACAAACACACAAAAACAAACGCAATCAAGCCAGCCCAAAACCCATCGATCCCCCACTATCCGAGTACGTGCAGCAAATATTATCGCACGGGTTAGTAGGACTCTTTGGAGAGTGCTATTTGCGATGCCATTAGCGGTTTGCCTGAGCGTTCTGCATTCCGGACAAGCAGGTCAAAATTCTGTTCCGAGGGTCACCGCACATTGACCGAAAACCGCGCCGGCATCGGATGGTTTTGCCCAAAACTTGGCTGGTCACGTTGCGGCCACCAGCACCGTTAATGACCACCGTTAATGTGCGTGTGGTCGGTGCGAACCGGAAACCGGAAGGAGGAGTTGCTCCAGCAGTGACCGATATCAGTGGGGGTTGGGGGTTATTTGGACGAAGTTCAGTGACTGTTGATGCAATTTTTGGGATAATTATCGTGAATCCACTCTTACTTTTACTGTTTCAAACGTGAATTAATCAAATATTTGATTTATATTTTTTGCCTTCCTTACTGAGGTAAGGCTATAATCCTGCTCTAAAAATGAACTTTGTATAAAAACGTCGTAGACCCACCTTCATGTATACATATCGACTCAGAATCGAAAACTAAACAAATGTCTGTGTGTATGTGTGTGTGTATGTGTGTGTGTATGTGTGTGTGTATGTGTGTGTGTATGTATGTATGTGACCAACAAACTAGCTCATGTTTCTCGGCACTGGCTGAACCGATTTGACCCGAACCTGTTGCATTCGACTTGGTTAAGGATCCCATAGATCGAGTTTTATACAGATTGAAGTTTCGATAAGTAGTTCAAAAGTTATGTATAAAAATGTGTTTTCACATATATCCGGATCTCACTTAAATGTATGTAAACTATGTCCGGGTCCATCATCCGACCCATCGTTGGTTAGGTTATCAGAAGACCTTTCCAACGAGTATAAATCATTGAAGATCTGGCAACCCTGTCTCGAGATATGACTACTTAAGTGATATTGATGCACTTTTTGGAAGCCGGATCTCACTTAAATGTATGTAAACTATGTCTAGGTCCATCATACGACCCATCGTTGGTTAGATTATCGAAAGACCTTTCCAACGAATCCAAAACATTGAAGATCTGGCAACCCTGTCTCGAGATATCCCGACTTAAGTGATATTGATGTACTTTTTGGAAGCCGGATCCCACTTAAATGAGCATGAGCATGAGCATGAGAGATCACCCATGGTTGCCCCTCCGTTGCTGAACAGAACCGTAATATCCTTTCAGCACTACTGATTATAGGCTTCGACGATCTAGTGGTGTTTCCCTTATCAACAGCATGTATGAATGCGCTGAAAAGATAAAACACCATGATTGCTAAAGCTAGATCAGTTGCGAATAAGTAACAGTCATTGGCCACCAACGGCGCCCGCCATGTCAGTTTGTAGACCTCGATTTTAAGGGACGGGAATGTTAGTTAGCGCAGGTTGCTACTAGGGCAGCTGATTTACTCTGTGCTTACACCCCACGAGCGCCAGGAACCTGAAAACTTGTTAGTAGGATAGGGTGTTTGGTCAGGATTCATCATAGAAGATGATGATGCGACCCAAAATCATAGTGTTTGTTGAAAGATGTTATATATTATTCTCAAGGCAAACAATCGGATGCTGCGGATGAGACATTTCCCGTTTATCGGTTGTTAAATTTTAAATGAAATGGTCTAGTCTTAGACAGCCGGCTGTGGAAAGATAGAACCAATTGTAATTAAAGAATGAAGGATTAAACAATGTAACTTTTAACTTGAGATGATTTTACGAGTTTTAAATGATTGATGTTTAGTGAGGTACTGATTAACGGTGCGAACGACGAGTTTCGATGTGTATCGAGCTGAAATGGTATGATAGGGTGTTGATAGGGTCAAATCAAACTGGCTAGCTGTCATCGGGACAGCCAAAGCCAGCCGCACCTTCACACGCACACACGCACGCGAGAAAAACGAAAAACACACCGACGGCGGACGCGAAAATTCTTACGACCCTACGGAAAGGAATCGCAAATCTGACTGACTCAACTGTCATCGGGACAGCCAAAGCCAGCCGCACCTTCACACGCACACACGCACGCGAGAAAAACGAAAAACACACCGACGGCGGACGCGAAAATTCTTACGACTCTACGGAAAGGAATCGCAAATCTGACTGGCTCAACTGTCATCGAGACAGCCAAAGCCAGCCGCACCTTCACACGCACACACGCACGCCAAAAAAACGAAAAACACACCGACGGCGGACGCGAAAATTCTACGACCCTACGGAAAGGAATCGCAAATCTGACTGGCTCAACTGTCATCGGGACAGCCAAAGCCAGCCGCACCTTCACACGCACACACGCACGCGAGAAAAACGAAAAACACACCGACGGCGGACGCGAAAATTCTTACGACCCTACGGAAAGGAATCGTAAATCTGACTCTTTTTGGAAGCCGGATCCCACTTAAATGTATGTAAACTATGTCCGGTTCCACCATCCGACCACTCGTTGGTTAGGTTATCAAAAGACCTTTTTAACGAATCCAAAACACTGAAGATCTGGTAACCCTGTCTCGAGATATGCCCACTTAAGTGATATTGATGCACTTTTTTGAAGCCGGATCTTACTTAAATGTATGTAAACTAGGTCCGGATCCACGATCTGACCCATCGTTGGTTAGGTTATCAAAAGACCTTTCCAACAAGTGCAAAATATTGAAGATCTGGCAACCCTGTCTCGAGATATGCCCACTTAAGTGTCATTGATGTACTTTTTGGAAGCCGGATCTCACCTAAATGTATGTAAATTATGTCCGGATCCACAATCTGACCCATCGTTGCTTAGATTATCAAAAACCTTCCCAACGAGTTCAAAACATTGAAGATCTGGCAACCCTGTCTCGAGCTATGGTCACTTAAGTGACATTTATGTACTTTTTGGAAGCTAGATCTAATTTAAATGTTTGTAAATTATGTCCGGATCCATCGTTGGTTAGGTTATTAAAAGACCTTTTCAACAAGTCCAAAACATTGATGATCTGGCAACCCTGTCTCGAGGTATGGCCACTTAAGTGATATTTATGCACATTTTTATTCCGGATCTAAAAAATAAATAGATGAAATGTTTGTACAATTCCATCACATCAGCCATTGTTGGAAATAAGTGAGGAAGGCTCCAACCACGTAGGTGGATTAAGTTAGTTTTTTTTGTCAATTTATCATTTTGTCATTTTATTATTTGAGCAACTCTCTACGAAATCGGCCGATTTCGACCATTTTTATTTTTTGTATTTTTTGATTTGACTCAAACTTTGTGGGGGCCTTCCCTATGACCAAAAAAGCTATTTTGCGTCATTGGTTCACTCATACAAGTCTCCATACAATTTTGGCTTTTTTATCAACATTTTTTTTACTAAAACTCAATTTCCCAAAATACGTATTTTTTGATTTTCGAGATTTTTTGACATGTTTTAGGGGACAAAAATCCGCAACTTTTGAGCCATAGAGAAACATGGTCAAAAAATCTTCCGCCGAGTTATGAATTATTGAAAAAATAGTGATTTTTGGAAAAAATCGAAGTTTTATGCAAAAGCAAGTTTGACATTACTTTTTAATGCAAAATTGTTTTTCAATTTTTAAAAATAGTGACCATGAGTGACCATTTCTAATTTTTTTTTTTTTGCGAAGTTCAGAACATTTGCTATAAAATTGTCTAAAAGACATTGCAGATTGGACCTCGGGTTGCTGAGATAGAGCCGCTTTAAGAAAAAGAAACACGAAAATTGAAGTTTTCTAAATCTTACCAAAACAACCCACCTTTTTCTAATGACGATATCTCAGCAATAAATGATCCGATTTTCAACATTCGTGAAATTTTCCGATTTTTTCAAAAAAAATATTTTGAAATTTTTTAAATCAAGACTAACATTTTTAAAAGGGCCAAATATTGAATATTACGCCCATTTAAACTGCTAGTCTTGATTTAATTTTTTTAGAAATGGTGTGCCTATTTTTTTCTCAAAAGTCCTCAACAATACCTACAACTTTGCCGAAGACACCAAATTGATCAGAAAATTCACTCAAAAGTTACAGCTGTTTGAATATTTACATACCATTTTTGTATGGACAGCTGCCAAAATTGTATGGAGACTTGTATGGGTGAACCAATGACACAAAATAGCATATTTGGTCATAGGGAAGGCCCCCACAAAGTTTGAGCCAAATCAAAAAATACAAATAAAATCCACTTCCGGTTTTGGTAGAGAATTGCTCATTTTATCATTTTATCATTTTATCATTTTATCATTTTATCATTTTATCATTTTATCATTTCATCATTTTATCATTTTAGCATTTTATCATTTTATCATTTTATCATTTTATCATTTTATCATTTTATCATTTTATCATTTTATCATTTTATCATTTTATCATTTTATCATTTTATCATTTTATCATTTTATCATTTTATCATTTTATCATTTTATCATTTTATCATTTTATCATTTTATCATTTTATCATTTTATCATTTTATCATTTTATCATTTTATCATTTTATCATTTTATCATTTTATCATTTTATCATTTTATCATTTTATCATTTTATCATTTTATCATTTTATCATTTTATCATTTTATCATTTTATTATTTTATCATTTTATCATTTTATCATTTTATCATTTTATCATTTTATCATTTTATCATTTTATCATTTTATCATTTTATCATTTTATCATTTTATCATTTTATCATTTTATCATTGTATCATTTTATCATTTTATCATTTTATCATTTTATCATTTTATCATTTTATCATTTTATCATTTTATCATTTTATCATTTTATCATTTTATCATTTTATCATTTTATCATTTTATCATTTTATCATTTTATCATTTTATCATTTTATCATTTTATCATTTTATCATTTTATCATTTTATCATTTTATCATTTTATCATTTTATCATTTTATCATTTTATCATTTTATCATTTTATCATTTCATCATTTTATCATTTTATCATTTTATCGTTTTATCATTTTATCATTTTATCATTTTATCATTTTATCATTTTATCATTTTATCATTTTATTATTTTATCATTTTATCATTTTATACAAATTTGTGTTGGCTTTTTTTAGAGCATGAATCGAGTATACATAATTCACAGAAAATTCAAGCAAAGAAAACTTGTCATCATAATAGCGATGATCCTACAAAAGAGGAACAAATTGATGCGATTATGACAAATCTCCGGTGAAATTCCCTCCACATGAAACACACACACACATGACAAATACGTCATTATTACTAAGAACATCCCACCCAGGCAAAAGCCAACCACGTGACTCAAACACCCAAAATATGAGCCATTCAGTACCAGTCCTCCCAGTTGATCCCAGGAAAAATATCTAAATTATGCGTGTACATCAAACAGATATTATCATTTTTTTGTGGCGTCTTTTTTTGGGGAGTCTGTTAGTTAAGGGGAGGAAAGCAGAAGCAAATAAAGAAGCAGCGAAAGAAGCCTTAAATAAAAGGTCTTTGCGGAATAAGAACAAAAAATAACCGTTTATGCTAAAAACTTGGGTCAGAATGGGGTAGTGAACCGTGCGGGGTGGTAACTTTGCTCTACTAAAATGTTGATGGTAGAACTCAAAAACTTTTCAATCTCACCCAAACCCCCAGTTCACAGCTTCCCCGTCCACAGCCGCGACCACGATCCTTGTCGATACATCTGCAGCAAACGATGTCTTCAGCGGGAAAACCACGACGTTGGCAAGTGTATTAAAAGGATTTACACTGGCAAAGTCGACGACGACGACGCCGTCAACGATGATTGATAGGCCGTACGAAGTTGGCCTGCCCAAAATATGATATCCTTTTTCCCCCCCGCCAGAAAGCTTTGTGGTGGGAGGTGGGAGTAAAAACAAAAGCCATTTTGGGTCGTGGAAAAATAACACCCGCGAGCAGAACAAAAGTTCCGGGCAGGGCCATGGCTCTTCCTGGGTTTGCGGGGCCTCCGGGGAGAGGAAATTCGATGGAGCTAAACCAAAAAAAAAAGAACTTTAGCGGATACGTTGAACTCGCTGATGATGGGACGCGACCCTTTTTTAAGGGAGGGAGTAAGATTTTAGCATATTTTGTGTTTATGTTTATCCGCCGATATATTCGCCTGGGAGATGAACTTGATTGCAAGGGTGTGGCGTGCCGAGATTTGCCGCGCGAGGGTGGACCCTCCCACCTAATGGACAGATGATTGGTCGTAAGCTCTGGGGATCAAAATTTTCAAATAAGTGTTGTGGTAAAAGTATGTTTTATAAAAGATGGAACTAAATTAAAGATAAACCTTGGACTTGTTTACAAATGGTGTTATGGACCTACTGCAGACTTATCCGAGAAAATTTCTCTAATGTTCTCTAAAATTTCTGTCTTTGATAGGGTTGACAGATTTTCTAGGCTTGTTGGAAGGATCTTTTGACTAGGCATACAACGATGGGTTGATCCGGACATAAATTTCATCATAATATTTTAGATCCGGCTTAAAACAAGTTTATAATTAACACTTGAGTGATCATAACTTTTGATAGGGTAGTCAGATCTTGAATCCCTTTCTGAAGACATGAACGCAACGCGGAAACAAATCATTTCACAAATTTCCGGACTTTTTCCAACATAGTTTTTTGCGTTACTTTTGAATAGAGCGTCCAATTACCCGCTATGAAAAAAAAACCTCGAGAATTCCCGGGATTTCTAAAAAAAAATACCGTTCCAATTCCCGAAAGTCAAGGGAAAGTATACATTTTCCTAACTTGTTGGCACCAATATTTCGAAAATATACAAGAAAAATTAATGAGAGAAACTTATTTGGTTTTATTCATTACAATCGACTGTTCATATTGAACTAATCAGCTTGTCTGGAAATTGCATGTCAAGGTTTGATTCAGATAATATTTATTCACAACTGAGAAAAGATCATATTTATTTCATGGGTAACAAAAATGACGCTATCATGAAATGAAAATAAACTTTTTTTTATTTAATAACCTTTCTAAACATTTTTTTTGTTATATCATTCGAAAATAAAATATACACACGTTCTGGTCATGATCAAAATGATCAAAATTGAAATATTTTTTAACGATTATGTTTGCCGAGACCAAATTGGATGAAAATTCAATTGATATTTTTTACAAAAAGGGTTGGGCAAGAAGAATTTGCTTTTGCTATTAAAATAGTATTCTAAAAATCAGGGCTGTGGAGTCGGAGTCGGAGTCGGAGCCAGAGTCGGTGGAGTCGGGTCTTTTTGGGGACCTAGAGTCGGATTCGGAGTCGGAGTCATCAAAACTCGAACAGCTGGAGTCGGAGTCGGAGCCGGAGTCGGCTAAATTTTATGAGCTGGAGTCGGAGTCGGAGTCGGAGCCGGAAATTTCTGATAACCCGGAGTCGAAGTTATCTAAAATTCAACAATTTTTTACCTGTTCAGTATTTGTTATAATGCAGGTTTCACAGAACTTCTTATATTTTCAAGTTTTTTATTCAGGAGATTTATTAGATGCCATTATGTTTTTTTGAGCATTTTTATTGTGATTGGAATGCTCTTATTGTTTTTTATCTAGCCTATCATATGAAAAGAGCGTATGAAACTTTAAAATGCAGTTTTGACGGTGTCTGGACCAAAGAGCCTATGTCTGGAAATATTTTTATCGGATTCCCTGGACATTTTTACAAATTATATTACAAAATTGGAGGAGTTCATTAACAGGATTCTGAGATATGATTTTTTGAAAATAAAATCCGTGTTTTTTGACGCGCCGCGCGCAAAAACCGGAGAATGACGAAATTGGCAAAAATCAAAATTTTTCACTAAAACTTCAAAATTTCAGGGATGACCTATAGATGTTTGGAAACCAAAATTTTTGTAATTAAGAGACGCAACTTTTGGTACCCAGACATGTATAGGTCATCGCTGAAATTTTGAAGTTATCGCAGTTTTAGTGAAAAATGTTAATTTTTTGCCAATTTCGTCATTCTCCGGTTTTTGCGCGCGGCGCGTCAAAAAACACGGATTTTATTTTCAAAAAATCATATCTCGGAATCCTGTTAATGAACTCCTCTCATTCTTTAGAATGTTATGTAAAAATGTCCGGGGAATCTGATAAAAATATTTCCAGACATAGGCTCATTGGTCCAGACACCGTCAAAACGGCATCTTAAAGTTTCATACGCTCTTTTCATATGTTAGGCTAGATTTTTGAAACTTTTTACTATTTTTCTTTGAAAGGTCAACTAATCAAATGGCCATTTTTCGAACCAACCTAACACGGCGTAGGTCACCCTAATGGCCAAACAAAAAAATACGGGTCTAATTATTTCGGCCAGGGAACCCCCAGAAAAATTTTGAGCCCGATCCGAGGACTTTTGTTTTTTTCCATGCTGTTTTCGTGGGGAATTGCTGTATACATAGAAAATTTTAAAATTAAAATAAATCAAAAATCTCTGGGTTCAATATTTTCTAGGTCACGGATATTTGAAAAGAAGCCCTAAAGCGTCCTTTCCACAAACATTTTTTTTTGGTAAATTGATTTGCGATAATATTTTTCTTCAGCTATGGCGTGATGTCCATGTACGACTTAAATAAAAATCAATGGAGCTTAAAAAATAGTTTCGTTAAAAATTGTTATTTAAAAAAGCAAGGTGACTTTGATTGTCACTGTGCTTCTTATAAATGTCAGCCTTAAAGTGAGCAAATTAAATATATATGATATTTAAAACGATCATTACGGCTAGGTTACTTTTAATGATTCATTACAAAAAAATGGCATATAAATATTTAATATTTTTAGCTTTTAATAAAATAAGTGTAAATTTGTGGTTATGTTAATGAGTCCAAATTTACTTTCAAAAATGCTCATCTAAAAATGCCTTCAAAACTGGAAATATTTTTGATACTGTTCAGACTCGATTATTATAAGTCTCGATTATCCTAAGTTCGATTTGTATGGGCTTCGGATAATCGAATCACGATCTAAAAAAAATATGTTCGTTCTTCCATTCTAGTTCTGCGACCCCATTTTAGTAAAATTTGAATAGTAAATTGCCTATTAAATATCAAAATGCATTTTTTTCAATTTGTTATCACCGCCATAAATCACTTAAGCGTAGTTAAGTGTTCATACTTGAATTAAGACCGAATAAGAATATCAGAAGTGAAATTTTTCCGAGGCCTTCGGATAATCGAGTCTGAACTGTATCTGGTTTAATAACGTATACAACTTGTAACCTACAATTTTTTTTCCGTTTTGTGATTCGAACTTATTTTTTTGGAGAAAAACTTGATACTTAGAGAGTATTCAAATAATTCTATTTATCAATGTTTTCAAAATAATAATTAACGATTTTTTTACACCCAAAGTTAAAGAACGAGGGGATAGTCCTCACGTGAGGAAAGTGCTATATTGCGAGAGTATAGTCCTCTCGCATGTTCATTCGTTCATTAGAACAGTTCATCCTTTGAGTGGCTTATATGGACAAACGACCGCCACTAAGTCACCGAACCATGGTGGCCCATACGGTAAAGGCACGGTTCAATATGCCGAAGGACTTGGATTCGAGTCTCGGCACCGGTACTTTTTTTTTGATAGATGAACTTTTTTGTAAAATGAACCATGAGTAAAGCACTCTCGGTATTTTCGGGATTTATCCTCTCCGTCCGCATACAGTACCATTTTACTACCGAATCGTGCTCTTTATCCTCGTATGCCGATGCCCAGTTCTGGGTGTAAATATTAAAAAATATGTGGAGCCGGAGTCGGAGACGGAGCTAACAATTTGATGAAAGCTAGAGTCGGAGTCGGAGTCGGATAAAGTTTGTAGGCCGGAGTTGGAGTCGGAGTCAGAGTCGGTTGGAGCTGAAAGCCGGAGCCGGAGTCGGAGTCGGAGTCGGAGTCGGAGTCGGAGTCGGAGTCGCTTGAGATATGACCCGACTCCGCAGCCCTGCTAAAAATTACAGTCTGCAAGGGCGGGGGCGTAAGTGACTCAATTATAAAAAAAAGTAGTGTTTAATTTAAACCAACTTTTGCACTTTGAAAATTCTTTTAAGCAAAAAAATAAAAACATATTAAATTAAACACGTTTTTGGGTAAAAAAAAACGCTATGGTAAAAACAAGCCATCCAACAGTGTTTCTTGTTCGAGGGAATCGTATTGACATGCAACAATGTTTGAAGTGAAGATTCCAACAAAAATATTAGAAAAAATATTTTTTGAGAGGTCATTTTTGGCCAAAAACGTTCCTCAACTTTAGGCAGCTGCCAAAATAACAGGATTTGTTCTAGGAACGAGATTTATTTAGCGAGGTCTTCTTAAGATGTCCCCTACACAACCCTTTAAACAGAATTCAGTTTCATTGAGAAGAATCTGAGAAATGGTATGATCCGTAAAAAATCACTTTTATCCAATCTCACCCCCGCAGACCCAATGTCACCCCCAGTGGCGGTACTCCAAGACGAGTTGATTGAAACTAAAACGGTCAAAATCATCAAAACCAAAATCGCTCAGCGATTGATTATGAATCTATTTGTATACGTGAAGGTAGGTCTAGGAAGCCGAATTTTGAACTTCATTTTTTGAGTGATGTTATAGCCTTTCCTCAGTTAGGTGAGTAAAGCAAAAAAAAAAAAAAAAAAGTGAGGCAGATAGTCAGTTTAGACAGAAAAGCAATTGAATCAGAAAGGCATCTGTTGAAAAGGAAAATGTTTTGAAGAAGAAAAAAAATAATAAAAAATATAAATATAAAAATAATAAAATAATAAAATAAATTAAAAGAAAGTAGGGTAAATTAGATTGGGTGACATTAGGGTGGAATCTAGTTATATGGGAAAATTGAAAATGATTAAAATCCAATCAGCAGCACATTTGTTGGGTCCCTTTTAGGGTCCCAAACAACCCCCCAAAATTTGTTAGGAATTGGATAAGCTCACGATTGGCGCAAAGCAAATGAAATTTGTATGGAAATTACTATATTTTTGAATTTACAAAATTCATGTTTTATTATTTTATGAAACCAACACCTTAACAGTGTAGCCCTGGATGTCCTGAACAACTCTGCCAAAGAAAGTATGGTGCTAAAGTGCGTCATAAAAAAGATATAGAGTTTTCAAAAGTAGTGTATTGAAATAATCAGTGAAACTCAAATATCTTTCCAACATTGCCTAAGAAACCATGAAATACAAAATAGACATGACTGTTCTTATATTTTGATGAACCTTACTTAAAATTGACGTGAAGAAGTGTTCAGAAGACATTATTTAGTTAAGTTGCATCCCAAATCCTCAAATATATTATAGTTTTCGAAAAATACCGCTTGACTCGGCAGTGTAGGCAAAAAAGATGATTTTTACCGAGTATTTTGAAATGGCTCTCTTGAACGCTCTGTAAATTTTGTTAGAAGCAATTTGGCACCAAACTGTCTTCGGGAGAGTTGTTCAAGACATCCAGGGCTATGTTTCTACGGTGTTAGTTTCATGAAATAATAAAATATGAATTTTATATATTCAAAAATGTGAACCTGCAAGTTTCCCCATAGTAATTTCCATACAATTTTCATTCGCTTTGCACCAATCGTGGGCTTAACCAATCGCTCCCAAATTTTGGGAGGTGGTTTGGGATCCTAAAAGGGACCCAAAAAATGTATTGACAGTTTATATAACATAGCGATAAATACAGGTGAAAATCAATTTTGGCAGTGTGATAAAGGTAAAACAAATAAAATAATTGAGAAAAAAATTGCTCAGACAAAATATTAATCTTAACAGTGCACAGTTAAAAACAGATGGTGGTATTACATCTGAGAAGAATTGGGGACAACTGGGAAGATTTAAAAGAATGTTTGATGAGATTTCAAAAAAATTGCTAGTTTAACCACGTACAAATAAACTTAAACTTCAACTCATCACCTAAAACCTCCCATCATTCTCATTTCCGTTCTCGCTTTCACTCGGAAGTGTGAAAATCTTGTTCAAATATTTTGCTTTTCCTAGGTACAGTTTGCCTTCCTTTATTGCGCCAAACACGCCCGTCCACGGATCTCTTCGCCGCAAAGTTTCGTGATCCAATAAATATTGAACTTTGCGCCAAATCCCACTCGTCGGCGTCGATAACCAGGCCATCGGAGATCGAGATCTGGGCCAGCAGCACCCCAGAAGTTGGCGCAGTTTCGAAGGCTTTAATCCTTTAATCACACTCAACTAGATGCTCCCACCCAGGCAGAATTCGACGGCTTTGTTTGGACCTGTTAAAATTTGAACGCGTTCTATAAAATTTGTTTTTCATGATTTTTGATAACCGTAATTATAACATTTCAAAACGAAGCTTTAAATTAAAACACTTATATTTGCTTTAAGTTTACCTTCTTCAACAACCAAGCTTTACCGTGGTTCGTGTTATCCTTCCAAGGATCATTTCGCCTTCTTTTTTTACTCGCTCCCACTTTTTTTTTCATGAGATGTATCATTATTCTGCACTTTGAGCAGCTTTCCGTCAGATCCATCGCCTTCAATCTGACGAACAGCCAACGGAACACACAGTTCAGCTCTGTAAGAGGCACTCGAGAGTGAGAACGGAAAAAAGCAAAGGGCGAGCCAGCGGAAAGTGTAACTTTTCGAATATAAATTATCTTATCGAAGTTGGACCGATCTAGGAGCAGTTCCGGACTCTCGCTGATGGACACTGAGAGGCAGATGAGAATGTGATGATTTGGAAGCGCGAAAAGGATTGCACTTTGAGAGTGGGCTAATCGTATTGGGAAAGTTTTGGGAGTGAAGGATAAGTGTTGGTGATGTAGGTAGATGAATTGTTGGCACAATCGAAAAAATAAACCATCCACTTCAACGGCCCACAGGTCTGTTGTGGTCTCTATTGCAAGTTTCTGTTCGAACCCAGAAGTCCGAAAGGCTTCTAGGAAAGAGGTACCGAAATCTCTTTCAACTCCAAAGAACCTTCCACCCCAGGGTTTGAACTGACGACCTTTGGATTGCGAGTCCAACCGCCACCAGCAATTCCACCGGAGCAGGCATGGTTTGGTGTGTTGTTTGTCTGTATAGCAGGAAGACGACTCCCACACCTGAAATGACTTATCCAAGGCCGGGACCGACGTTTTACTTCCCCATCCGATGGAAGGTATTAAAAAATCTATGAATTTCAAAATCGTGTTGGGCAAATATAGAATTTTAGTCATCTTTTACTGATTTTAAGTAGAAGTAATGACACATCAGTCTTTACCCAAAGATAGCTCCCATTGCATCCTAAAAATTGTTGCCCGAAAAACTGGTTAGCATTCCTCGCACAGCTTAGCTGGTGGAAAACGATGTTCTGCCCTGAACTGCTAGTTGATGCCATTGCCAGCCTAACCGATTCCGGTCGTCAGCTTGCAGCCAAGGAGAAAAAAAGCAATCATCAGCACTCCAACCAACTCCTCAACTTGTTCGTTGCTGTTCCAGGTCATAATTTTTGCAACGCTCCGGAATAGTTATGATCTGGATTGATGGTTTGGTAGGATTAGGAACTTCTTTAAGTTTTTGACATTTTAGAAATATTTTTTTGATTATGTTATAACTTGTGTTCTGTTAAGGTTACTTGAAGAATACAATTGTTATCATCTCGAGAAGGCCAAGTCCGTGCAAGTCCACCATCAGGTCCAGAGATTTGCACAGTGGCAGTAGTAGCGCATTACACAACACAACAACACCTCTCAACATCGGAGCCACAGAGAGCTTTGCTGGGAAGCAACCGGAAGGGGTGCATTTCAAAAATTGATGACTGCAACTTCACCGGAAGTGGGTTTGCGGAGCGGATGCAGAGGTGGTGGAGCAATTTTCACTGAAAAATCGCACAGAGATAGCTGCACTCAAACACACTTAGACAAAATGTATTGGAATCATATGAAAAATAATCATAATATTATTGGATTTTAAATCAAGTCTGGAAGTCATTTTCAAATGTGACAAAAATAAAATAACAACATTTTTGTAACCGTGCACAATCCCAATGCATTTGCTGACTTTTTGACTTTCAGACATTTCCGATCCTGACTGGCTGACGATGGCAAAACGTCAGCGCTCAACAGAATCTCCAGGAAAAAGAAAAGCTCTCGGCGCTGCCAGTGAGGGTGCTGCATCGAGAGCTTAGAGAGTGAGATAGTATGCAATAACATATCTATACACGGATTTCGAAGCATTTGACGAGAATGGGAGGGGTGAATAAGGGGGGGGGGCGATAGGGTGAGAAGCAATCGAAAAGTTTTCCCCCCTCCCACTTGGCATAGTTGAATCCAGACACATGATGTAAGTGCAAGTTCGACTTGACTTGAGTGAGTGAGATGCGATTTTCGGTAAATTTAAAATGGTGCTCATATTTTTCCGTGAGAGTCTATTTTTTTGTGGGGGGAAAGGTGTTATGTTCCAAGCTTTCCTAAATGCTCAGTTTTAAAAATCAACGGTACCAAAACATAAGTCTTTACATATGAGAAAAAATTGTTACCGAAATGTGTAAAAGATCACGTCAACCTTACAATTAAATAAATTCTTCGTTCAGATTTTGCATAGTAAGTTCGTATAGTAAAAATCTTCAGTTATGAACACAGAAAAAAATAATGTAAATTTGGAAGCTGTGATTTTGGAAGGTTGAATATTACCTCTTTTATGATGTAATTTTACCTCAATTTAGACTGAAAAAGTGACATTACACCGGAAAAGTGGTAAAATTACACATTTCCAGAGGTAAAATTACACCTTTTTTCTGACATAAAAGATGTACCCCTTCCCAGATGTAATATCACCATGATTTCTTTTTCTGTGAACATACTTGAAAAATATGTAAATAATTCTGTTGAACTTTATTTATTATTTTGAATTGTTTTTTTTTTGTTTTTCAATAAGAGATAATTTTACCTCATTCGTGCGAAAATCCTGTGAAATTTAAATCAACAATTTTTGATCGAGCTCAAATTTGGTGTTACGCAACAAAGAGCACCTCGATTCGACGCGCCGTATTGAACTGATTCGCGTTCGAACAAAACCGCCGGAATTTTCGATATATCGTCGTCGTCGTGCTATCTTGTCGCACCCGCCATTTCGACGTTCCGAGAACAACGCGTTTTAATGTTTGACCTTGGATAAACAAAAACGAGAGCACGCAATGTAAACAATAACAAACACGTTTTGTTTGGCTGACCATTCTGTGCATTGTCCCGAAGTTTAGTTGACATTGGTTGCTGGAGTCTCGAATTATAATTACAAATGTTTACGGTAGTCTAACTTGTACTTGCGTCAAACGCGTTCTGACCTGAAATCCTATTAGCCTATTGTCGCACTTAGGGGAGAGTGGGGAGACTTGATCCCCGGGGAGACTTGATCCCAAGCCTGTATTTCGTAAGCATGTGGGTAAAACAATTAGCTTTGTTCTAGAAAGTTGTGCGAAATTGACTAAAACTCATTGTAGAAAACAAAGAAAAAAATTTAAAAATGTTTAGATTGAGTTACACACATTTTTCTAAGAAGTGCTGCAAAAAACTCCCAAGAGATCTTTTTTCTTTGTTTTGATAAGTATAGAAAACACTGAAAAATTATTCCAAAAAATATTTTTTATACATGAATTGTTTGATAAACATATCAACTCCAAAACCCTTACGCATTTGAAGTTAAATTTATCGTCATACTATTTTTACAATCAATTGTTTAAAAAAGTGCGTTTAGGGAGACTTGATCCCTGCATTTTTACAGTCACTGGAATCAGCCTCAAGATTAAATAATTGGGCTGGGTTTTCGTACATAGTTTCCTTTAGTATAGTTGTACATAACTTACTGCAGTTTGAACCTTTTTTCAAAAGTTTTGTAAACAAAAATTTCCAGCTTTTGTAAACATGCTCAATTTTGGTCTAAAAAAGGAAATTTTATGTTTTTAAATATTTTGCATGCTAAACTTGTTATATTTTGAACACAAACGTACAGGTTTAATGTGAAATTGCTGTAACTTATAGAAAATTTAAAGTTTGGATGAATAAGAAACATTTTGCTTAAGATTTCTTCAAAATGTTGAAAGGGGGATCAAGTTACCCCTAACATTTTTGAAATGCCGGTTTAAAATATTTTTCTAAAACGCTTGGCATGATTCGAAGAGTTCATCTGATGAAATACCCGTATTAGCCAAACATAGATGAATGTTTAAGCTTTCAATTCATGCAAAAAGATCATAGTTTTGTGAGAAATTGACAGAGTTATGTGCGATACAAAAAAAGGGGATCAAGTCTCCCCACTCTCCCCTACATCAATTTTCAGGGAGTGACAAGATAGCACGACAAGATTGAAACTACTTTCATATGTAAAGTGACAAAAACGCAAGGAGTTTTTTCGGTTTTTTGTTGAATATCTCAGGATTGAAATCGAATTTTGGGGATCTGTGAAGGTCGAAAGGTGAGGCATTGTAAGCTGCACAAAATGGCGTCTTTAGCTAAAAAAAAACAAATTATTCGCTCTACAGCATTGCCTTGGCGTTCTCGATTGCGAGATTCCTTCTCGAAACTAAGTATTCATTTACTTCCCCGTCCGACGGAAGGCGTGATCAGACAAATCTCGTCTCGAAAATGCCACCGGGACCTTCTGGGATCGAAACCAGGCCGACTGGGTGAGAGGCAACCATGCTTACCATTACACCGCGAGTCCTGGTCGGTCTTTAACTCAATTTGGCCCAAAATGTACGTACGACAAGTTAGCACGATGACGACGATATGTAGAAGATATATCTTGATCTAGGAAAAACTGACATAGGTGCAATTGATTGACCTTTTTCAAATTAAACTATGATTTGAACGTGTATTGCAAAATAGAATTTGTACCTACATTCAACTGGGGTTATTTAATCGAAATTACAGACTGGGGCAACTGTTTTTAGGGAACATGAATGTTTTAAAGTTGGAAATCGATGTTCTGTTTCTCTTCTTACTAAAACCACTAATAAATTTGAAATAGTACACAAAAACATGGTTAAAATGGCTGTCCCGATTGGTCTCGATTTGGTCTAGGCAGGGGAGACCAAAGTATGACCCGCGAGGTGATTATTTGTGGCCCGCAGACCCATTTTGAATGATCTTGTAAAATGGCCCTTTGTATCATCTGTGAAGTGATATTATTTTTCTTAAAATTAAGATTTAGAGAACATTTTTAATTTTGATAATTTGAAAGTAATGAAAAGGCAAAGTTGTAGGAATGGATAAGGACTACACTGAAAAAAAGATACATGATTCGCAAAAAAACACTATTTTATTTTTTTATGTTTTAGTAGACATCAAATGCCAAATTTCCAGGGTGTGCAAAAATTCTTTGACCGAGTTATGAATTTTTGAATCAATACTCATTTTTTTTCAAAAAATCGAAAAATCAACTTTATTTTGCCTTCCTCACTGAGGTAAGGCTATAATCCTGCTCTGAAAATGAACTTTTTATTAAAAGCTCCTAGACCCACCTTCATGCATACATATCGACTCAGAATCGAAAACTGAACAAATGTCTGTGTGTGTGTATGTGTGTGTGTGTGTGTATGTATGTATGTGACCAAAATTCTCACTGAGTTTTCTCAGCACTTGCTGAACCGATTTTGATCGAACCAGTTGCATTCGACTTGGTTTAAAGTCCTATACATCGCTATTGAATTGTTTGAAGTTTCGATAAGTAGTTCAAAAGTTATGTATAAAAACGTGTTTTCGCAAATATCCGGATCTCACTTAAATGTACGTAAACTATGTCCGGATCCATCATCCAACCCATCGTTGGTTAGGCAATTGAGATTCCTTTCCAATGAGTCCAAAACATTGAAGATCTGGCAACCCTGTCTCGAGTTATTACCACATAAGTTATATCTGTTTTTTTTCAGGAACTAAAAAAAGCTGAAATGTGTGTCCAAACCACTCATATTACCAATTTTTGGTAAAAAGTGAGGAAGGCATCAACCACATAGGTGGATTAGGTTAGTTTTTCGATGTAAAATCAAATTTGAAATCAAAAAGTACTTTACGGCAATTCCCCACGAAAACACCATGATTCGAAAAAAAGTTCTCCGATCGGTTTCAACATTTTTCTGGGGGTTCCTTGGCCAACATAATTAGACCCTTATTTTTTTTGTTTGGCCATTAGGTTGACCTACGCCGTGTTAGGGTGGTCCGAAAAATTGCAATTTTCGTCATTTTTCGCAAAAACCATACCAAAAAAGCAATTCTCTACGAAATCGGACTTTTTTTAGAATTTTAATTTTTGTATTTTTTAATCCGACTGAAACTTTTTTGGTGCCTTCGGTATGCCCAAAGAAGCCATTTTGCATCATTAGTTTGTCCATATAATTTTCCATACAAATTAGGCGGCTGGTCATACAAAAACGATGTATGACACTCAAAAATCTGTATCATTAGAAGGAATTTTTTGATCGATGGATAAGGACTAAACTGAAAAAAATGATACACGGTAATTTTTTGTGATTTTTTATTTAACTTTTTGTCACTAAAATTTGATTTGCAAAAAAACACTATTTTTATTTTTTTTTTAATTTTTTGATATATTTTAGAGGACATCAAATGCCAACTTTTCAGAAATTTCCAGGTTGTGCAAAAAATCTTTGACCGAGTTATGAATTTTTTAATCAATACTGAATTTTTCAAAAAATCGAAATATAGGTCGCAAAAATTTTTCAACTTTATTTTTCGAAGTAAAATCAAATTTGCAATCAAAAAGTATTTCAGTGAATTTTTGATAAAGTGCACCGTTTTCATGTTAAGGCCATTTTAAGGTAACTTTTTTGAAAATAGTCGCAGTTTTTATTTTTTTCATTAGTGCACATGTTTGCCCACATTTGAAATTTTTTTTTTTTTGAAAAGCTGAGAAAATTCTCTATATTTTGCTTTTTTTAACTTTGTTGATACGACCCTTATTTGCTGATGTTTTGTAAGTCTCACCCAAACAACCCACCATTTTCTAACGTCGAAATCTCAGCAACTGATGGTCCGATTTACAATGTTTAAATATGAAACATTCGTGAAATTTTCCTATCTTTCAGAAAACAATATTTTCAAATTATGAAAAATCGTAAAATTGTATTCTGGTTTTAGCGATCTTAATTGCGTTTTGGCTATCCGTGTTGTTAAACAGAAGAAAACTTGCAGCAGAATAATTTAAAAAAAAAATTACAGATAGCAAACAAATCTACCTTGGTAATTGTATCAAACTATGTCTAAATTATTTTTCATCAAAGCTTTTTTTGAACAAAAAAAAACATGCTTGATAACAATTTTGAATGCATCAAAATATTTAAATCGTCTCACTCAACCAAAAATAGTAAAAAACATTTTTGAAATCGATACAGCACTATTTATCATGCAATCTCGGTCCAATAACGATCCGTTACATCACGCTCGCTATTTCATACGAAACCCTTCTCTCGATACACATCTCAAACGTCGATTAAGAACCCACCAGCACCACCACCGCCGTGTTCCAGCATCAAAGAAAGCCGGCAATCCCGTTCAAAAGTTTCTTTCCGACTTTTCGGAACGGCAACATCGTTGCGCAGCAACGTTTTCTCAACTTTTCGACAGAAGTGCAAGTTTAGGACCTTAACCCACCCGCCGGCCATATTTGCTTTCGGTCCTTTTATGGATCCCCGGGAACGCTCGATTGAACCGGTTCAAATTTTATTGACTTTGTCCCAACGCGTGGTGTGCTCTGGCGAACGCTCAGAGTTTGCGGATGAGTGCTCGTTTTGAAAATTGAAATTCAGTCATCCAGACAATTTTTGTCAGCTTAATTGTGACAAAGATTCGCTGCACTTTAACTAAATGAAAAAAAAACTCCCAAAATCAAGAAGCTTCGGTGCGTCATTCAACTTTTAAACTAAGGGATGTCATTTCTTCCAGGAAGACAGTGTTGCCATCGGCGCACAATTGAAAGTTCAGCGGAAGAAGGGTTGAAGACCAAACAGCAAACTAAGAGAGAGGAGAACCTTTGGGACGGCGAGACCCAGATAAGGATTTTGGGACAGATGCCTGCGGGACACGTCCGTTTTGGTGTGGGAGGGTCAAATTATCCAAAGAAGGCCAATTAAAACTGACCGACTCTAGCCAGAACTGGATGTGGGGAAGAGTACAATTAAACTTAAGAAGGGAGTGCTGCCAGTTCCCTTTTAAAAATAGACTTTTCAGAGGGTTGAAAACGGGTTCTAACTTAAGCTGAATAAATTATTGATGGTATTAAATAAAGCATGCGGGTTAACAGTTGCATGCTGGCAGCACTGTCGACTTCTGAGAAAAAGGATGCAAAAGTTTGCTCAGGGTGGCCAAACCAGACACTGGACAAAGAGGTGGATAATTAACGCTAATTTTCCAATTAGTGATAAGAAGCAACGGGGAAAGGTTCAAATTTCAAACATCATCGGGGTCTGGCCCCTTGTTTCTGGAGAATTTTTTATCCTCTAAACTTGGCGATTCTGTGTGTTTGCGGACCATTGTTTGATTAATTAGGTGGAGTAAAAGGAAAAGGAAAAGGATGAATGATAGAGCTTCTTTGTCTTGCAGGGATCGTGTTGATCTTTGATAAGCTAAGGAAAAATATTTAAAAACAGAAGAAGAAGTTTTAAATTATCAATGACCTATTGCTGTTTATCACATTTTTCTTTTAATCTCCCGTGATATCTGACATAACCGGAAATGATTAAAAAATTGCAGTTATTTTAAAGAATGAGAATTGATTTCTGTAACAATTGATGCAAGTAACCAGCCAGCAGTTTTAATTCTGCTACTAGCAACACTGCTGAATTTTTCCCCATTTTACTGGCAACATTTTTGAGGAATGAAAGAGAGAGAACGAAATAAACGAAAATAAAAATATCTAACAATTGTTGGTGTCAAACGAGCTATGTTAAACCATCTCCAAATTGGCCGTGTGGGATCAGGCTCGAAACATCCACTCATCAGCGGCAACGTCAAGTTCCTTGCATCAAATCTCCCTGCTTCTCCCACACCCAAAAGGAAAAAAAAGTATCAAAATTTGCAACAATTGATTAGCTGCAGAAAATATAACATTTTATAACAATTTTTGCAGCAAGCCGATCTGCAATTCTCACCAACACAAGTGATGTTGGTGCGTCCCCGAGCAACATTCCAGAGAGAAGAATACAATACAATTTTTTTAACCTTCTCCTAGTGGAAAATTGTCCAAAGAATCTGAAAATGCATTCCGTTTTCCGATTAAAAATCATTCTCATTGAGAAAATCATGACACTTTGAGTAGTTCAAAATAATGACTTTCATCAACATTTTCTTAACTATACTTATCTAACTTTTTAAACTTGTCAAAATTTTATGAAAAGTTCTTGTTGAGGTACTTCGAACACTTCTCTACCACGGTCAGTATGTTTCTAAACCATTCCTTACGTATTTTAACTGTACTCTTCATTTTGCGTAAAAATCGCAAACCTATCAAAGTCACCCCGGCTATCAAAGTCACCCCGTTTTACGGTACCTCTATATCGCAAAATATATGCATGAGGACAGATTTCATGCAGAATCTGATATACTTTCATGCAGCCCTGCATCACAATCATGCGACCGTCGTATTTCAAACTTTTCAAAATTTGATGAAAATTTCTTCTTAAGTACTTTGATCACTTCTCTATCAATTTCAGTATGATTCTATAGAGTTATGACTGTATTTGATCTATATTTTTTCATCTTTCATTTTCATTTTGCAAAAAATCTTCGAACTATCAATGTCACCCCAGTTTACGGTGTGAAAATGTTCAGATACCGTAATCTGGGGTGGATCGGGATTACAGTCTGCATAAGGACAGCAGTTTTTAGAGTACTTAAAGCTTTTAAATTTGGAAATGGATGTACACATTTTGTTGGCCGGAGTCTGTTCTATCCAAAACCAACCAGAAAAATCAAAATATTGTGCTCTAACATGGTTAAAACTGCTGTCCCAATTCGCCTCATTTGTCCCGATTGACCCCAGTTTACGGTATCTGTTTTTCGATCGATTTTGTGTTTCGTCAAGATTTTAGATTGTTTGAATTCTGAATTTAAATAAATCATTTCTTTTCAAAAAATGCAAGTGTCATTTTTCTAAATGAACTTTGAAAGGCTAAATCAATTCGAAGCTTGAAAACAGCTTTGCAAAGCCTTTTTCAATTCAATTTCAATTCTCTATGAAATCAGCCTTTTTTCAAATATTTTGATTTTTTTATTTGGCCTAAACACTCTGGGTGCCTTCTGTCTGGAAAAGTAGTTTCTTTGCCTGCCCAGATTGTCCATACAATTTTCCATACAACTTTGGCAACTGTCCATACAACAGTTGTATGTGAAAATCCAAAAAACATAATCTGTCTTTCGGATAAATTTTTTGATCGATTTGTTGTCTCAAACAAAGTTGCAGGAAACTGTGTAGGAACAAAATTATGCACTGATTTTTTTGATTGAATGTTCAAATTACTTTATTTTGCTTGAAAATTGATAACCATTATTTATTTTATATGTTTCAGAGCGAAAAGAATGTTTTTTTTTTTCAGAAAACTAAAAAAAAGCAAGATAAAAAATTATGATAAAAAGAAGTATGAAACAAACATTTTTAACTCAATTTTACAATGTAAAATTCAATTTGCAGTCAAAAAGTGGTTCAGTAAAAATAAGATTTTTCACTCTAGTCTAATAAGCCCTCGTTTTTTGATCGCTGATAACTCGGGAACTGATAAACCAATTAATAAATATAAAAATAATTCCTAAACATTTCAAAAGAAACAAAAATAATGTTTTTAAACCCACACCCAAATGAAAAATATATCTCAAAATCTGCAACAGTGGATTTGCTGCAGAAAATGTTATATTATAGGGTAGAGGACCCAGAAATCGCCCACTTTATAGTGGGAATCTATGAAATTTGACAAGAATTTAATGACAATTTATGGTTTTCGGTTCTATTTGTTGTAGAACGTTGATAAACTATTTGATTTTAAGTTTCCACAAGGTTTTTATCACTTACAAGTTCATTTTTGTTGACATTTTACGTTTTAATAAAATGCTCTGGAGTGCCTATTTTCGCCCCTCTAAATCCAATTTTCGCCCACCCTTGGAACCAGTTTTCGCCCACGACAAAAATCAAGAAATCAAATGAAATTATGGCACAAAGCTAAGCAAATATGGTCTCCTATTGATACACAACATGTTCCCGAAGCTCAATTTCATTGATGTGCACAATTTTGTCGTAATATAAATTGAGGTTCAAAAAATCCTAGGAGTTTTTCTTTTTTACAGATATCCTACTTATTTTGCGGTTCTCTGTCTGTTCTAACTAAAACCAAAACATGTTCTCACTCGTACAAAAATATGACTAAATCAAAATTTGTGATAGAACTCATGTGTCCCTATTCACCCAAGATAAGGGCACATGGGTAAAATTGGCTCCATGTTGTTGTTGATTTAATTACGGGAACTTTAACCCTATGGGTCATTCGCTCCCGAATAGACTCAATTAAAACTTCGAGTACCTCTTAAATAAAAATATTAAAACACATGTGCTATTTTAAAGTATATTGTGTAATTACTTTTCCCTCTTTTGTTCAATTTGTTCTCCTATGTACCAGTAAACCCTTACCACGTTTGAACTAGGTGAGTTTAGGTTAATTTTTGAACTGATGTTTTTACCAAAACACCCTAATGAATAAAATAAAATGATTAATTAACCTTTAAATATAATCTGGAATGATCCAAATATATTTTTAAGCACATTTCGCTGCGATTGGACAAGTTTTTATGTTAAACGAAAACTGGTTCTAGATAAAATTTGAAAACACAATACTAGATTTCGCCCTGGGCAAAAATTGGATCTCATGTTTTTTCATGACCCCAGATATCGCCCACTTTATTTTATTGAAATAACCTTTGGTAAACTTTTAAAATAGGTAAATCACTATATTTTCATGAAATTCAGACTCGCAGTGAAGCAATGAATTATTCAGATACATTATTTTCGGACAAAATGAGTTGTTTTCCCTCATTAACATTATTACCCGCTGTAGTAGAAATTTTTAAAAATATGGCGGCTGCAATAAGGCTTTTTTTGAAATGCTTATAAAAACTCAATATACAATAGAAATTCACTAGAAATGTTTCAATTAGACCTAGAAATGAATGAATATGTAAACCTGAATAATAAATTAAACCAAACAATGGTAAAAGTTAGCTAAATACAGATTAAATCCAGTAGGTGGGCGAAAACTGAAGCAGGGCGAAAACTGGGTCCTCACCCTACTTTTATTTTTTCTAAAATTGCGATGTACAGTACAAAAAAAAAAGTATTCGTCACTAGCCGGATATTTTGAAAACTGAGGATGCAAAACAACTGGTACAAAATGCATTTTAATACACAATATTTTTTATTTGCTTTTTCCGCCCCCTCGACCTTGGTCGAGGCAACAACGTCCTAATATAAAATTTAAAAATTTCATAATTTTAATAATTTATTATTCATTTTCTTTATTTCAAAGTGTTTTTACTTTGTATTTTGGAATATTTGAATTTAAAAATTCTTAAATTACTGAATTTTGAAATGCTCAATTTTTTGGTTTTTTGAATCCTTTAAATTTTCAAATTTTTATTTTTTTAAATTTTGAGTTTTTTTATTGCTTTTGGTTTTAGAATTACCCAATTTTCGAAATTTTAAAATCCTAAATATTTGAAATGGACTTATATTTTTATTATTGAATTCTAAAATTAATAATTGGTTGAGTCTTTAAACAAAAAATTAATGATTATTGTAATAGCTTTCCCTAATTCCTTTCCCTTTTAACTTCACTCTCAGCAAAAAACAAACTCTATCCTTTAAATGTTCGACTCTGCGTTTTTGCAATTGCATTTATAGATTTTTAATTTTTTTTTATCAAATACAAAATTTTTCAAATGTTTCTAATTTACAGTCGCATTCCAATAAACAAACTCAAATTATTTGAGTTTTTTTCATCAAAAAATATTGCAAAAAAGTAGCGCGCAAAGAAACGAACCACTTTTTGATTCTGTTCCCTTTCAGCTGCTTACCGCATGACAAAAATATTTTCGTGTCCCTTCCGTTGCTTGAGCGTTTTTTATATGGAATGTTACGTTCCTTCCGAGCTCCGTACTAGCATGATAGGGCAAAACTGTTTTTTTTTTTTATTATTTTGGGAATGTTTAATATGGTTCTAGTAGCAAAATGCCAGACGTAGATTAGATTTACAGGAAAAATCTCATTGTTTTAAACATTCTTATGTAAAGTTTCCTTGACTGTTCATTGAACCAGATTTCGTAAAAAAAAAAATTCTAAATCCTAAAATTTGTAAAATTTCGTTTCCTGAGTCACGATATTGCTTAAATATACAAACCAATATAATTTTACATCATTTTTATTAGTTTAATCACAGAAATGAAAATAGCATTAGCCGTTCCTAGAACCAACACAGCCAAATTTACCAACAGTTTAGTAAAACATTCATATTTTTTTACTATTTTCAAGTATAATCATATCTTCTATCAAAGCTCATTTCAGATTAAAATACAGTTCGGATAGCAATAAAAGTAATAAGCAAATTTGTGTGAAAAAATTATATTTTTCACCGCACAATTTTAAATTTCAACATGCTGTGTCTCAGGAACGAATAGATAAATCTTTAACGGTTGTTCATGGTTAAAAACAAATTTTCATTTGAGAAACTTGATAAATTGTTTGTAAACTATTTTCAATACATTGGATAGTGTTTATTCTAGCGTTTTCAATGAAATAGTGTTCTATAAAGATTAGTGTAAATTTAGAATGTTTGGTCTTAAAGTCGGAAAAGACGTATTTTTTTAAAATTAAGAGCGAGTTTTTCACCGATGTGAAACAGGTCGTATCGAGGTGCTCCGATTTGGATGAAACTTTCAGGGTTTGTTTGTCTATACATGAGATGAACTCATGCTAAATATGAGCCCTCTACGACAAAGGGAAGTGAGGTAAAACGGACTTTGAAGTTTGAGGTCCAAAAAACATGAAAAATCTTAAAATTGCTCGCATTTCCGTAAAACTTCATCAATTCCAACTCTCTTAGATGCATTCGAATGGTCTTTTGAAGCCCTTCAAAATGTGCTATAGACATCCAGGATTGGTTTGACTTTTTCTCATAGCTTTTGCAAATTACTGTTAAAAATGGATTTTTTTAAAACCTTAATAACTTTTCCCAACAGCCACCAACTCCCATACTCCCATAGGTCAAAAGTTAGGGAATTTCATGGACTATAAGCCTACGTTATTAACTTTTTGGCCAATTGCAGTTTTTCTCATAGTTTTACGGTTTTTCTAGAACAAACATTTTACAACGTTAGTTTTTGCCCTGTAGGCCTCCATAGCGGCACTTTTTGGTCTCAATTTTGACATATTCGGAATCCTCAGAAAATTTTACATTAGGTTGAGGTATTGTAATTTTGAATTTGCTTGTAAAAAATGCCATTTAGAATTAATTAAAATATTATTTAGCATTTTGTCGGATTAAGGGTAAAACAAGTTTTCGCCTACTTGATACAGCATTTGACGTATTGAGCATAGGGTAAATAAGATCTATTTCTTTTTTCAAAAATGTTTTATTTAATTATTTTTTAAAGCAATATTACAACTCCAATACTTCTAAGTTACGTGAAATTGTCCGAGGATTCCGAATATGACAAAATTGAGACCAAAAAGTGCCGCTATGGAGGCCTACATGGCAAAAACCAACGTTGTAAAATGTTTGTCCTAGAAAAATCGTAAAACTATGAGAAAAACTGCAATTGGCCAAAAAGTTAATACCGTAGGCTTATAGTCCATGAAATTCCCTAACTTTTGACCTATGGGAGTATGGGAGTTGGTGGCTGTTGGGAAAAGTTATTAAGGTTTTAAAAAAATCCATTTTTAACAGTAATTTGCAAAAGCTATGAGAAAAAGTCAAACCAATCCTGGATGTCTATAGCACATTTTGAAGGGCTTCAAAAGACCATTCGAATGCATCTAAGAGAGTTGGAATTGATGAAGTTTTACGGAAATGCGAGCAATTTTAAGATTTTTCATGTTTTTTGGACCTCAAACTTCAAAGTCCGTTTTACCCCACTTCCCTTTGTCGTAGAGGGCTCATATTTGGCATGAGTTCATCTCATGTATAGACAAACAAACCCTGAAAGTTTCATCCAAATCGGAGCACCTCGATACGACCTCTAGAACAAACCGAGCAGAATCTACAAATACTGTCTCTTAAATGTTTTTTATGCATTCATATATTATTACATATTTTGACTCTAGAATACCTATAATAATGTTAAGAAGCATTTTGTGATACTCTTTGCTGGATTTTTTCAATTTGAAATTGAACTGTTTGTTCAGTCATATTAAAGGAAAAATTGAAGTATAATTATTCGAAGATACAATTTTGATAGCACTCAACTATATATTATTGGGATTGAAATGCTATAAAAAATACTAAATAAGGATCTGATTTATATTTTTTAACAATTTGCAAAATTTTGTTAATGATCAAAATTCTGGACCAATTTCTCAAAGTCATGAGTTTGAAAATGGTGTTTTACCGGAAACTCAAACGTTAAACGTTAATTGTTTTTTATCTTTGATTTAATCAGGCAAATCTAACTTTGATTTTAGCTTGCCTAAATAAATACATTTTAAATATTTTTTCAGTAAATATTGTGGCGTTTATAATTTTTAACATTTCTTAATATATCTTTACACATTAAAATTCAATAAAAAAAACCTAATTCAATACAAATAGTAATTAATCGTCTGTTTTAGTTGGGAGAGGTTGCATTAGCATCAAAAAATAAGCAATAGCCTCAATAGCCTTAAAACAATTTAAATAAAATAGTGTTAATGGTTTTTAAAGATAATTTCAAGAAAAGTTATGCTCTGAGTTTTAATTTGTTTAAAAATCGTGTTACATTTTTTTCAATTCATAGTTTTAATTTATAAAACTATAGTAGAAATTAGCCATCAAAAGATACACACAGCTAAACATAAAAATCTAGAAGGTTTTGAATTAGATAGTAAACATTTTCCAATTTGTTCATCAGTTTTTCATCCAGATTTGTTGAAAAACGAAATTACATAAGCTTGATAAACTAACATTTTTATCGGGCATTTTTTGTTATAAAAAATTGATTCAGGGAATATTTTAAATGAACGTCATTTTGCTAGCGGACAGTTTTTCATGAAATTCGATTACATTTCAACAATCCAAGTAAACGTAAGAAAATCATTTTCTTTTCAAGTCCTTTTATATTAACATGCTATATGAAAAAAATGGATTTTGGATGAGGCAGTTTCTTCAATTTAATATTTTTTATCATAAGATGGAACTCTTTAAAATCTTTTTTGCATACATTCTTTTACAGTTTTATAATTCGTCTCAATAATTATACCGTTAACCAGGTGAATTTAAACGAGTGGTATTTCTGATTTGCTGATTTCCATATCTTTTGAATTTTTGAACCCAAGCCCCCCCCGAACAAAAATCCTGGCTACGGCCCTGATTGCATTTATTTTAAAGAATGATATTTGATTTCTGTAACAATTGAGCCAGCAGTTTTAATTCTACTACTAGCAACACTGCTGAATTTTCCCCCATTTTACTGGCAACATTTTTGAGGGATGAAAGAGAGAGAACGAAATAAACGAAAATAAAAATATCTATAGCTAGCTCATTCCTTGAACCAGTACGACCAAAACAAACTAGCGGAGATCTCTACTAAGAGCTCTTTACCAGTTGTTCAGCTGCGTCCGTAACACAGTTTCATACAAAACGAAAACAGAACATAAGAGGGAGAGAGAGCAACATTTATGCTTCTCCCACACTCAAAGGAAAAACATATATCAAAATCTGCAACAGTGGATTTGCTGCTGAAAATGTTACATTTTACAACAATTTTTGCATCAAGCCGATCTGCAGTTCTCACCAACACATGTAATGTTGGCGCGTCCCCGAGCAACACTCCAGAGAGAAGAATACGTTGGTGCTCTGTCCCTCGCAACTCTACAAGCGTCCATGGTGCGGTTGTAGCGTGTCGGATCAGCAACCAAGAAGATGATGGTTCAATCCTCGTTCAGTTAAGATTTGTTTTCGCAATGCCAGCAAACAGCAGTCGGTATTGTCGATTATTGTCGGTAACGGGCAAAAATGTCATACCTCTATATCGCAAAATATGAATGAGGACAGATTTTATGCAGAATCTGATATACTTTCATGCAGCCCTGCATCACAATCATGAGACCGTCGTTTGGGTGTATTTCAAACTTTTCAAAATTTGATGAAAATTTCTTCTCAAGTACTTATGATTATGAACTTATTTATGAATTATGATTATATTTGATCTATTTTTTCATCTTTCATTTTCATTTTGCAAAAAATCTTCGAACTATCAATGTCACCCCAGTTTACGGTGTGAAAATTTTCAGATACCGTAATCTGGGGTGAATTGGGACTGCAGTCTGAATAGGGAAAGAAGTTTTTAGAGCACTTAAAGCTTTTAAATTTGGAAATGGATGTACACATTTTGTTGGCCGGAGTCTGTTCTATCCAAAACCAACCAGAAAAATCAAAATATTGAGCTCTCACATGGTTAAAACTGCGGCATACATTATTAAAGTACATTTTTATTTTTAAATTTATTATAAAATAAATCAAATAAAGCAACCTAAGGAGATAAGGAAAACACTAAAATTATTCATAATTGAATATTACAATTTAAATAAATCATTTCTTTTCAAAAAAATGCAAGTGTCATTTTTCTAAATAAATTTTGAATGGCTAAATCAATTCGAAGCTGAAAACAGCTTAGCATAGCATTTAAATAGTTCTCTATGAAATGAGACTTTTTCAATTCAATTTCAATTCTCTATGAAATCAGCCTTTTTCAAATCTTTTGATTTTTTTTTATTTGGCCTAAACTCTCTGGGTGCCTTCCGTCTAGCCAAAGTAGTCACTTTGCCTCCCCAGATTGTCCATACAATTTTCCATACAACTTTGGCAACTGTCCATACAAAAGTTGTATGTGAAAATCCAAAAAACATAATCT
The DNA here is from genome assembly GCF_016801865.2 of Culex pipiens pallens. Taxonomy (NCBI): domain Eukaryota; kingdom Metazoa; phylum Arthropoda; class Insecta; order Diptera; family Culicidae; genus Culex; species Culex pipiens. The sequence goes on along the minus strand of NC_068937.1, from coordinate 44,551,622 downwards.
GTCTTTCGGATAAATTTTTTGATCGATTTGTTGTCTTAAACAAAGTTGCAGGAAACTGTGTAGGAACAAAATTATGCACTGATTTTTTTTTATTGAATTTTCAAATTACTTTATTTCGCTTAAATTGATAACCATTGTTTATTTTACATGTTTAGAGCGAAAAGAATGTTTTTTTTTCAGAAAACTAAAAAATAAGCAAGAAAAAAAATATGATAAAAAGAAGTATGAAACAAACATTTTTAACTTAATTTTACAATGTAAATTTCAATTTGCAGTCAAAAAGTGGTTCAGTAAAAATAAGATTTTTCACTCTAGTCTAATAAGGCCTCGTTTTTTGATTGCTGATAACTCGGGAACTGATAAACCAATTAATAAATATAAAAATAATTCCTAGACATTTAAAAAAAAAACAAAAAAAAAATGTTTCTTAAACCCATGAAAAACTTATTTGAACTTTTATCAAAATTTCACTGAAGTGTTTTTGTTTGCAAATTAGAATGTACATTTCAAAATCAAGTCGATTCAGAGACACTGTAATTCTAGGTGACTGCTACAAAGGTCATTCTTGTGGTCCTGTCGGTTATCACATGAAATCAAATCAAATTTTGTTATTTTTTTTTTTTTTTGAAAACTCAATGATGGTTAAAAAAATCACATCATGGTCAAAGATTTATTGACCTTTCTGGAACTTTCTGAAAAGGTGAAATTTTATGTATCTTGAAACAAATAAAAATTGAATAGCAAATCAAAATTCAACGAATCTTTTTTACTCGGAGTGGTCTTTCCATACCTACTACAACTTTGCCGAAGTTGATCAAAACATTCCTACAAAAGAAAAAGATTTTTCAATTTTCAACCATTTTTATGTAAATTGTTGCCGAACTTGCACGGAAAATGATATGGACAAACTGATGATGCGAAATGACTTCTTTGAGGAAACGGAAGGTGGCCGAAATCGCATTGCTCAACAAGGGAAAGTTAGATTTTCAATGCCATTCTCAGCTTTGAATTGAATAGCTGGCTATATCTCGCTAATTGTCGTTCTGTTCTTTTTTCTAACTCTCAGTCTGATTTTCAATGTTAAAAAATAAAGCTTTTAAGAAATTGTATGATATTTTGACCATATTTTTTTAGAAGCTTGCCGTTTTTAGTTTGATTATTTATTTTATTTTGTATTATTAGATATTAAAACTAAACAATCAAACAATTAAAATGGCAGCTATGGTGCTCAACATGCAAACTGAATTAATGCATTAAATTCTGCTTATTATTATGCGATGGTTTTCATGTCACTATGATTTTTATGATTTTCCCCTTTTTTATCGTTATTTAAGAGCGAGTCCACGAACAGGGTACACCCCTTTGTAATGGATGTCGTTTGGTCCTCACCAATCAGCCTGAAATTTTCAGGGGTTGTTTTTACTAGCTTCTGGCCAAAATATGAGCACTCTAGGTCAACGGGAAGTGGGACAAATCGGGACACAAAGTTTGATGGTTTTAAAACGTCAAAAATCTTTAAAAGACTATAACTTGGGCAAAATTCAATTTAATTTCAAAAATCAAAATGCATCTGAAAGTGCTTAAAAATGCAACAAAATGCAGGGAGACCATCCCAATTGGTTTAATCTAAAGGGAGTTATTGACATGTTTGTGAAAATAGCATAATTTTCAAACTTATGGAAAAAAAGTGTTCCAGATATCAACTCGGTTCGACCTGCAGCTTGTAGGGGACATCTGGGACTACCATCTGAGACTGAGAACGCTTTGGATAAGGCAGTTTAACATAGACACCTTTACTTTTAGTGAATTTTTTGGCTGTACATTTTTGCTCGGGGGACCCCTTAGATCCCATTTTCTGGTGATAATTTTATCATATTCGTGTTCCTGAGACAATTGGGTACTAAAGCCCTTTGTCAATTTTTATGTACAACGGTAAAAAACACGATTTAAAACCATTTCTGATCACTTTTTTTCATTTTAATGCAAAAAAATTTTATGGCAAGACAACATTTTTTCGATGGATCAACTATGGTTCCTTTGGAACGAGCTGTCAAGTAGGTGCTTTTCTGTCAAGAAGGACCACGAGGTTAATTTTTCAAAATTGATTTAAAAATCCATTTTAAACTCTTTGTGGTCGTACAAAGGGTCATTGTAGTCAGAAAAATAAGCAAACAATAGTATCAGCAATCTAAGCTCCATTTTAGGACCCAATTTCACAATAGAAGCATGCACAAAAATGTTTATTTTCATTAGTTTTAATTCTTTGAAAAAATAAAGTTAAAAAAATAAGAAGCTGCATTTTTTCTGGTGTCATCAAGTATCCTTAGAAACGAACTTGATTTTCAATAAATGTGAATCAAAGATTTTTTTAAACTTTCATTTTTAAAGGGTTAAAATGAATGAAAATAGTCATTTTTGCAATTCCACTGTGAAACTGTCAACTTTTCCTGCCCTTCTGGAGAAACGAAACGGCCTACTTTTCCCTACCAAAAATAACAGAATGGAAAATTAATACATTTCAATAACAGTGCTGAAAAGTTCTACTTTTTAGCACTGAAATGAGTGCTGAAAAGTTGAACTTTTCAGCACTAGTATCGAAAAGTAACATTTTTCAATATTGTTTTGTTTTGAATGATGAATTTACTAAACACATGAATGTTTGACATAAAATTCCATTAAATAAGCGTTTTTCGGAATTGCAAAAAATGTTGTAAGCAACTCGTTGCAACTCGGTAAACCTCGTTGGATAAATGAACAACTCGTGCTGAAAAAATCTTCTTTTTGCAACTTGTGGCATAAACTACTATTTTGTGCATGCTTCTATTGTGAAATTGTCTCAGGAACACGAATATGATAAAGTTATCACCAGAACATGGGATCTAAGGGGTCCCCCGAGCAAAAATTTACAGCCAAAAAATTCACTAAAAGTAAAGGTGTATAAGTTAAACTGCCTTTTCCAAAGCGTTCTCAGTCTCAGATGGTAGTCCCAGATGTCCCCTACAAGCTGCAGGTCGAACCGAGTTGATATCTGGATGGAACACTTTTTTATATGGATTTGAAAATTATGCTATTTTTTCACTAAAATGCCAATAACTTCCTTTAAATTTAACCAACTGGGATGCTCTACCCTGCATTTTGTTGCATTTTTCAAGTCCTTTCAGATGCATTTTGAATTTTAAAATTAAATTGAATTATGCCTAAGTTATAGCCTTTTTAAGATTTTTGACGTTTTTGAACCTTCAAATTTTGTGTCCCAATTTGCCCCATTTTCCTTTGACCTGGAGTGTTCATATTTTGGTCAGATGCTTGTTTTATATGTTCAAACAACCCCTGAAAATTTCAGGCAGATTGATGAGGTCAATGCCAGATGGCTACGCTTTGCTCGTGGACTCGCTCTTAAAAATATCTTAGAAATACAATTTAAAAATAATAATAATATTTTAACCTTACAGAAACCGTGTGGTTTTTTTGTCAATACTTTACATGAATTTTCAAAAAAAAACAACTTGAATTTTTGATTCTTCTCGAAGAAATTATAATTGTAGGAATAAATGTCATCAAATTATTGCTTTCAACCCTATCTTGTCTAAAAATTGTAATCTTCTGGATCAGACAAACCACAAACATCCAGGAATCAGCAATTATGTCAAGTTTACAAACCAAATCGGAAGGCAAACCCCTGTTTACACGGAAAAAAAGTGTGCGAGAAATCGTGAATTTCGATTCATGAATTCGTGAATAATTTTGTGCATGATTTCGTGATACCTTTCATGATTTCATGAATTTTATTCATGAAATCGTGCATAAAAATGCACGAATTTATGAATTTTATTCATGGCTAAAATATTTTTACGAATATTCATGAATTTTCCTTCATGAAATCATGCATATCACTATTCATGATTTCATGACTGATTTTCATGAAGTCATGACTAAACTTCATGAATTCATGAAAAATATTCATGATTTTACGATTATTTATGCATGCGTAAATTTTACGTCGTAAAATTTTATTCGCGAATTTATGAATCATGTTTTTCATGATTTCATGAAAGTTTACATGTTTTCATGAATAAAATGCATGAATTCGTGCATAACATTCATGGGTTTATGAATTTGTATCCATGTTTATGACGAGTGATCTTGATCAATCAAGAACAGTTTCGTTCGAACTGTCAAGTTTGTTTTTCGCTTGCCAGTTCAGCCGCGTGTTTATTTGCCACGAAGTCAATCGCGTTGTGACTTGTCGCGTCCTGTTGTGTTTGCCGGTAAAAGTGACCGTGATTTGCGGACCCGGGATTTGGAGGTGCTGTCCACCGGAACCGGGAAAAGATCTGCGGCCGTTCCGTTGGAAATGGCAACGGAGCCAAGGGCTAGCAGGAAGAGGACCGAGCTGCAGGAGGAGGACCGAGCGGCAAGAGGAGGGCCGAATGGCAGGAGGAGGACCGAGCAGCAAGAGTAGGACCGAGTGGCAGGAGGAGGAACGAGCGCGGGAGGAGGACCAGGCGGCAGAAGGAGGGCCGAGCGGCAGGAGGAGTAACAAGGTAAGAGACAGAACAGTTCCCGGTTTGTTTCGATTGTCGAATCAAGGGGAACATGGTCCATAAGACAGTTCCCGTGTTTTATCTCCGCGTGTGACAGTTTCTTGGTCGTGGACTCGTAGGGATCTCGGGTTTCTGTCAATTGCCGGAGCATTCTACGCGTGTGACAGACAGTTTGTTTTGGTTTTGGAAACGAAAAAATCCCGTTTTTTTATCGGTTCTCGTGGATGCGCTGAGTGACATTTCGGTGCTTTGTTTTGAGCTAGAAATGGGAACATAGGTAAAGTATGTTAATAATTTTAATGATTTTAATATTGTAAGCATATTATTTTAAAGTATTTAACATATTTAAAGTATTTGAAGTTAATAACGTATTTTAATAATTTTCAGCATTTAAATTTTCTTAGGTACTTTAATTTTGTAAAGACTTTTAAGTTTTTTGAAATATTATTACTTTTAGGTATGTTAAGTATGCTAATGAATTTAGGAATTTTGATTTTAACAGGTATGTTAATATTGTGACTTTTAAAAGTATCTAAGTATTTCAAATATTTAAAATATTTCAAGTGTTTAGAGTCTGTTGAGTGTTGAAATAATTTTAAGCATTTAATTTTTTCCAGGTATTTTAATATTGTAAGTATTAAAAATATTTTAAGTATTTGAAATATTTATTTTTTAAGTATATTCATTTGTTCAGGTATTTTAATATTAAATGTTTTTAAAGTTTTCAAGTATTTCAAGTATTTGAAATAATTGAAGTGTTTAAAGTTTGTTAAGCTTTTAAATAATTTTAAGCAATTAATTTTTTATAGGTATTTTAATATTTCAAGAACTTGAAATATTTTAAGTATTTTTAAGTTTTTAACATATTTAAAGTATTTAAAGAATTTTAATAATTTTAAGTATTTTAAGTATTTTAATTATTTTAAGTATTTAAAGTATTTAAAGTATTTTAAGTATTTTAAGTATTTTAAGTATTTTAAGTATTTTAAGTATTTTAAGTATTTTAAGTATTTTAAGTATTTTAAGTATTTTAAGTATTTTAAGTATTTTAAGTATTTTAAGTATTTTAAGTATTTTAAGTATTGTGGGTCTCGTGGCGCAGGGGTAGCGGCTTCGGCTGCCGATCCCGATGATGCTATGAGACGCGGGTTCGATTCCCGCCTTATCCACTGAGCTTCTATCGGATGGTGAAGTAAAACGTCGGTCCCGGTTTCTCCTGTCTCGTCAGAGGCGCTGGAGCAGAAATCCCACGTTAGAGGAAGGCCATGCCCCGGGGGGCGTAGTGCCAATAGTTTCGTTTTCGTAAGTATTTTAAGTATTTTAAGTATTTTAAGTATTTTAAGTATTTTAAGTATTTTAAGTATTTTAAGTATTTTAAGTATTTTAAGTATTTTAAGTATTTTAAGTATTTTAAGTATTTTAAGTATTTTAAGTATTTTAAGTATTTTAAGTTTTTTAAGTATTTAAAGTATTTAAAGTATTTAAAGTATTTTAAGTATTTTAAGTATTTTAAGTATTTTAAGTATTTAAAGTATTTTAAGTATTTTAAGTATTTTAAGTATTTCAAGTATTTAAAGTATTTAAAGTATTCAAAGTATTTAAAGTATTTGAAGTATTTAAAGTATTTTATACATTAAAAGTGCTTAAAGTATTTTAAGTATCTAAAGTATTTTAAGTATTTCAAGTATTTTGAGTATTTTAAGTATATTAAGTATTTTAAGTTTTTTTCAGTATTTTAAGTATTATAATGATTGAAAGTTTTTTTAAGTATTTAAAATATTTAAAGTATTTAAAGTATTTAAAGTATTTAAAGTATTTAATGTATTTAAAGTATTTAAAGTATTTAAAGTATTTAAAGTATTCAAAGTATTTAAAGTATTTGAAGTATTTAAAGTATTTTATACATTAAAAGTGCTTAAAGTATTTTAAGTATCTAAAGTATTTTAAGTATTTCAAGTATTTTGAGTATTTTAAGTATATTAAGTATTTTAAGTTTATTCAGTATTTTAAGTATTATAATGATTGAAAGTTTTTTTAAGTATTTAAAGTATTTAAAGTATTTAAAGTATTTAAAGTATTTAAAGTATTTAAAGTATTTAAAGTATTTAAAGTATTTAAAGTATTTAAAGTATTTAAAGTATTTAAAGTATTTAAAGTATTTAAAGTATTTAAAGTATTTGAAGTATTTAAAGTATTTAAAGTATTTAAAGTATTTAAAGTATTTAAAGTATTTAAAGTATTTAAAGTATTTAAAGTATTTAAAGTATTTAAAGTATTTAAAGTATTTAAAGTACTTAAAGTATTTAAATTATTTAAAGCATTGAAAGTATTTAGAGAATTTCAAGTATTTAAAGTATTTAAAGTATTCAAAGTATTCAAAGTATTTAAAGTATTTAAAGTATTTAAAGTATTCAAAGTATTTAAAATATTTAAGGTATTTAAAGTATTTAAAGTATTTAAAGTATTTAAAATATTTAAGGTATTTAAAGTATTTAAAGTATTTAAAGTATTTAAAGTATTTAAAGTATTTAAAGTATTTAAAGTATTTAAAGTATTTAAAGTATTTAAAGTATTTAAAGTATTTAAAGTATTTAAAGTATTTAAAGTATTTAAAGTATTTAAAGTATTTAAAGTATTTGAAGTAATTAAAGTATTTTAAGTATTTAAAGTATTTAAAGTATTTAAAGTATTTAAAGTATTTAAAGTATTTAAAGTATTTAAAGTATTTAAAGTATTTAAAGTATTTAAAGTATTTAAAGTATTTAAAGTATTTGAAGTATTTAAAGTATTTAAAGTATTTAAAGTATTTAAAGTATTTAAAGTATTTAAAGTATTTAAAGTATTTAAAGTATTTAAGGGTGCACAGCAACGAAGGAAGTTGTTGTCTTCTTATTCCAAAGTTGTCAAACTTACGAACCCAATCTTGCAATAACGGGATTGTAAAATTAATCAAACTTTGTTGTAAATTGCTTTGTGGACAGTACTTTAGGGGATGAATAGAAAAATATTTCGATAGTACCCGCATTTTTGAAGATACTAAAATGTCTGTAACAAAAATCTGAGTGCAAAAGCTCTGGTTGATGTGTACCGTTAAAGTATTTAAAGTATTTAAAGTATTTAAAGTATTTAAAGTATTAAAAGTATTTAAAGTATTTAAAGTATTTAAAGTATTTAAAGTATTTAAAGTATTTAAAGTATTTAAAGTATTTAAAGTATTTAAAGTATTTAAAGTATTTAAAGTATTTAAAGTATTTAAAGTATTTAAAGTATTTAAAGTATTTAAAGTATTTAAAGTATTTAAAGTATTTAAAGTATTTAAAGTATTTAAAGTATTTAAAGTATTTAAAGTATTTAAAGTATTTAAAGTATTTAAAGTATTTAAAGTATTTAAAGTATTTAAAGTATTTAAAGTATTTAAAGTATTTAAAGTATTTAAAGTATTTAAAGTATTTAAAGTATTTAAAGTATTTAAAGTATTTAAAGTATTTTAAAGTATTTAAAGTATTTAAAGTATTTAAAGTATTTAAAGTATTTAAAGTATTTAAAGTATTTAAAGTATTTAAAGTATTTAAAGTATTTAAAGTATTTAAAGTATTTAAAGTATTTAAAGTATTTAAAGTATTTAAAGTATTTAAAGTATTTAAAGTATTTAAAGTATTTAAAGTATTTAAAGTATTTAAAGTATTTAAAGTATTTAAAGTATTTAAAGTATTTAAAGTATTTAAAGTATTTAAAGTATTTAAAGTATTTAAAGTATTTAAAGTAATTAAAGTATTTAAAGTATTTAAAGTATTTGAAGTATTCAAAGTATTTAAAGTATTTAAAGTATTTAAAGTATTTTAAGTATTTAATGTATTTAAAGTATTTTAAGTATTTTATGTTTTTTAAGTATTTTAAGTATTTCAAGTATTTAAAGTATTTAAAGTATTTAAAGTATTTAAAGTATTTAAAGTATTTAAAGCATTTAAAGTATTTAAAGTATTTAAAGTATTTAAAGTATTTAAAGTATTTAAAGTATTTAAAGTATTTAAAGTATTTAAAGTATTTAAAGTATTTAAAGTATTTAAAGTATTTAAAGTATTTAAAGTATTTAAAGTATTTGAAGTATTTAAAGTATTTAAAGTATTTAAAATATTTAAAGTATTTAATGTTTTTAAAGTATTTAAAGTATTTAAAGTATTTAAAGTATTTAAAGTATTTAAAGTATTTAAAGTATTCAAAGTATTTAAAGTATTTAAAGTATTTAAAGTATTTAAAGTATTTAAAATATTTAAAGTATTTAAAGTATTTAAAGTATTTAAAGTATTTAAAGTATTTAAAGAATTTCAAGTGTTTAAAGAATTTTAAGTGTTTAAAGTATTAAAGTATTCAAAGTATTCAAAGTATTCAAAGTATTTAAAGTATTTAAAGTATTTTAAGTATTTAAAGTATTTAAAGTATTTAAAGTATTTAAAGTATTTAAAGTATTTAAAGTATTTAAATTATTTAAAGTATTTAAAGTATTTAAAGTATTTAAAGTATTTAAAGTATTTAAAGTATTTAAAGTATTTAAAGTATTTAAAGTATTTAAAGTATTTAAAGTATTTAAAGTATTTAAAGTATTTAAAGTATTTAAAGTATTTAAAGTATTTAAAGTATTTAAAGTTGTTGAAGTATTTGAAGTATTTGAAGTATTTGAAGTATTTTAAGTATTCTAAGATTTTTAATCACTTTAAGTAAAGAGTTTAAAACTCTATAATAAAGTATACAAAAAAAGTATTTTAGGTATTTCAAGTATTTTGAGTTTTATTTATTTTATGTATTTTGCGTATTTCAATTATTTTGAGTTTGTGAAGTATTTAATTTATTTTGCGTATTTTAAATAGTTTGAGTTTTTGAAGTTTTTAAAGATTTTTATTTTGTTGAGTATTTTAAGAATTTCGGTGTTTTTTTAAATTTTCAATTCAACTCTCTATGACTCTATTTGCGTCAAATTAAAGTGTTTGATCATCTGCATTTACAAAAATAAATCCTTTTATTGTAATTAATCCATTTATTGTAATTGGAGTTATTAATAGGACAAAAAAATTATGGCTTTATTATACGAATTATCGATTATTCTATTATTAGTTCATCAGACAATCGAGTCTGGACTGTACAAGAAATCCCTTAGGTCTTATTGTATTTAATTTAAGTTTTCGTTGTATTTTTGTATAGTAACGATCGGTACCCAATTAACGTTTCCGAAATGCTCATGTCAAGTTTTTGAATGTTGGTTTTACTAAATTTATGATTGTATTTTTAATTTATTTAAAGCATTTTTGAACATCACATAACTGGGACCTTTGAAAATTCAGAATTCTTCCGCAGTGACCGGTAATCGGTTCCAAGGTGGCCAGATGGAGCCAGAGTACATTGGCATCACATACAATGGCTACAGTTTTAAATTTCATGAATTTTGATATGTCACATGACAGGGTTCCTTGCACATTCCGAAATGTCCCCAGTGACCACAGGTAACCGGTGACCGGTTCATAAGTGGCCAGGTGGGGCCAGATTTCATTGGCATCACATAAAATGGCCAAAGATTTGAATTTCATGAATTTTGATATGTCACATGACAGAGTTCCTTGCACATTCCGAAATGTCCCCAGTGACCACCGGTAACCGGTGACCGGTTCCAAAAAGGCCAGGTGGGGCCAGATTACATTGGCATCACATAAAATGGCCAAAGATTTGAATTTCATGAATTTTGATATGTCACATGACAGGGTTCCTTGCACATTCCGAAATGTCCCCAGTGACCACCGGTAACCAGTGACCGGTTCCAAAGTGGCCAGGTGGGGCCAGATTACATTGGCATCACATTAAATGTCCACAGTTTTAAATTTCATGAATTTTGATATATCACAAGACAGGGTTCCTTGCACATTCCGAAATGTCCCCAGTGACCACCGGTAACCAGTGACCGGTTCCAAAGTGGCCAGGTGGGGCCACATTACATTGGCATCACATAAAATGGCCAAAGATTTGAATTTCATGAATTTTGATATGTCACAAGGCAGGGTTCCTTGCACATTCCGAAATGTCCCCAGTGACCACCGGTAACCGGTGACCGGTTCCATAGTGGCCAAGTGGGGCCAGAGTGCATTGGCATCACATACAATGGCCACAGTTTTAAATTTAATGAATTTTGATATGTCACAAGACAGGGTTCCTTGCACATTCCGAAATGTCCCCAGTGACCACCGGCAACCGGTGACCGGTTCCAAAGTGGCCAGGTGGGGTCAGATTTCATTGGCATCACATAAAATGGCCAAAGATTTGAATTTCATGAATTTTGATATGTCACATGACAGGGTTCCTTGCACATTCCGAAATGTCCCCAGTGACCACCGGTAACCGGTGACCGGTTCCGAAGTGGCCAGGTGGGGCCAGATTACATTGGCATCACATAAAATGGCCAAAGATTTGAATTTCATGAATTTTGATATGTCACATGACAGGGTTCCTTGCACATTCCGAAATGTCCCCAGTGACCACCGGTAACCAGTGACCGGTTCCATAGTGGCCAGGTGGGGCCATAGTACATTGGAATCACATAAAATGTGCTCCGTTTTTTTTCACAAAACAGGATTCCTTGTCAATTCCGTTATGTGCCCCCAGTGGCACGATATGGTAAATGTACAGAAAAAGTAATCCGGAAATTGTGAAAATCGTACCATGAAATCGTGAATATTACGAGTTTTACTTTACGAATTTTTGAACTATGCATATTGGGCACGAATAAGCCAGGAGCCGTGAATAAATATGCATGATTAGACATGCCCGAGTACACTCGTAAACGTGAATTAAATTCATGATTTCATAAAAAAAATCACGAACTCATGAAATTTATGCATGATTTCATGAAGTTTATACATGATTTCACGATTTTTTTTACGCCTTCAAAAATAAATCATAAAAAATATTCCAGAACTCATGAATTTTGTGCACGAATTCATGAATAAAATTCACGATTTCATGATTTATTTACATATTTTCATGAATTGTGAGCATGAAATCGCGAATATTTTTACGCCTTCATTTACAAATCGTAAAAATAATTCGAGATTTCATGAATTTTGTGCACGAAGTCATGCATAAAAATTCATGATTTCATGAATTTTATGCATGAAATCATGAATTTTAATTCACGAGGTATATTTTTTTGATCGTAATCATGAATTTTTATTCATAAAATCGTGAATATTTTTCACGACTTCATGCATCCATTTCATGAAATCATGAATATTATTCACGTTTACGAGTGAAATCGGTCATGGAAAGTCATGCATATTTATTCACGATTCCTGGATAATTCGTGCCCATTATGCATAGTTCAAAAATTCGTAAAGCAAAAATCGCGATATTCACGATTTCATGGTACGATTTGCATGATTTTCGGAAACCTTTTTTTTCCGTGTAGGATCGAAACACAAACGCACCCGATATGGCACTCTCCCCCTTTGGCAAATTACTTCTGGTCCAAATCACAACAAAATGAATGTATCCTGTGCGGCCTGTGTGTGTGTGATTGTGTGAGCTTAATGGTCGCTTCCTGTGAAAATCAGGAAACAAAAACTTATTTACACGGAAAAAAAAGTGTGCGAGAAATCGTGAATTTCAATTCATGAATTCGTGAATAATTGTGTGCATGATTTCGTGATACCTTTCATGATTTCATGAATTTTATTCATGAAATCGTGCATAAAAATGCACGAATTTATGAATTTAATTCATGGCAAAAATATTTTTACGAATATTCATGAATTTTCCTTCATGAAATCATGCATATCACTATTCATGATTTCATGACTGATTTTCATGAAGTCATGACTAAACTTCATGAATTCATGAAAAATATTCATGATTTTACGATTATTTATGCATGCGTAAATTTTACGTCGTAAAATTTTATTCGCGAATTTATGAATCGTGTTTTTCATGATTTCATGAAAGTTTACATGTTTTCATGAATAAAATGCATGAATTCGTGCATAACATTCATGGGTTTATGAATTTTTATCCATGTTTATGACGAGTGATCTTGATCAATCAAGAACAGTTTCGTTCGAACTGTCAAGTTTGTTTTTCGCTTGCCAGTTCAGCCGCGTGTTTATTTGCCACGAAGTCAATCGCGTTGTGACTTGTCGCGTCCTGTTGTGTTTGCCGGTAAAAGTGACCGTGATTTGCGGACCCGGGATTTGGAGGTGCTGTCCACCGGAACCGGGAAAAGATCTGCGGCCGGAAATGGCAACGGAGCCAAGGGCTAGCAGGAAGAGGACCGAGCTGCAGGAGGAGGACCGAGTGGCAGTAGGAGAACCGAGCGCGGGAGGAGGACCAGGCGGCAGGAGGAGGACCGAGCAGCAAGAGTAGGACCGAGTGGCAGGAGGAGGAACGAGCGCGGGAGGAGGACCAGGCGGCAGGAGGAGGGCCGAGCGGCAGGAGGAGTAACAAGGTAAGAGACAGAACAGTTCCCAGTTTGTTTCGATTGTCGAATCAAGGGGAACATGGTCCATAAGACAGTTCCCGTGTTTTATCTCCGCGTGTGACAGTTTCTTGGTCGTGGACTCGTAGGGATCTCGGTTTTTTCTCAATTGCCGGAGCATTCTACGCGTGTGACAGACAGTGAGGTTTGTTTTGGTTTTGGAAACGAAAAAATCCCGTTTTTTATCGGTTCTCGTGGATGCGCTGAGTGACATTTCGGTGCTTTGTTTTGAGCTAGAAATGGGGACATAGGTAAAGTATGTTAATAATTTTAATGATTTTAATATTGTAAGCATATTATTTTAAAGTATTTAACATATTTAAAGTATTTGAAGTTAATGACGTATTTTAATAATTTTCAGCATTTCAATTTTCTTAGGTACTTTAATTTTGTAAAGACTTTTAAGTTTTTTGAAATATTATTATTTTTAGGTATGTAAAGTATGCTAATGAATTTAGGAATTTTTATTTTAACAGGTATGTTAATATTGTGACTTTTAAAAGTATTTAGGTATTTCAAGTATTTTAAATATTTCAAGTGTTAAGAGTTTGTTGAGTGTTAAAATAATTTTAAGCTTTAATTTTTTCCAGGTATTTTAATATTGTAAGTATTAAAAATATTTTTAGTATTTGAAATATTTTTTTTATGTATATTCATTTGTTCAGGTATTTAAATATTAAATGTTTTTAAAGTTTTCAAGTATTTCAAGTATTTGAAATAATTGAAGTGTTTAAAATTTGTTAAGTTTTTAAATAATTTTAAGCAATTAATTTTTTATAGGTATTATAATATTTCAAGAACTTGAAATATTTTAAGTATTTTTAACTTTTTAACATATTTAAAGTATTTAAAGAATTTTAATAATATTAAGTATTTTCAGTATTTTAAGTATTTTAAGTATTTTAGGTATTTTAAGTATTTTAAGTATTTCAAGTATTTCAAGTATTTAAAGTATTTAAAGTATTTTAAGTATTTTAAGTATTTTAAGTATTTTAAGTATTTTAAGTATTTTAAGAATTTTAAGTATTTTAAGTATTTAAAGTATTTAAATTATTTAAAGTATTTAAAGTATATAAATTATTTAAAGTATTTAAAGTATTTAAAGTATTGAAAGTATTGAAAGTATTGAAAGTATTTAAAGTATTTAAAGTATTTAAAGTATTTAAAGTATTTAAAGTATTTAAAGTATTTAAAGTATTTAAAGTATTTAAAGTATTTAAGAATTTAAAGTATTTAAAGTTTTTAAAGTATTTAAAGTATTTAAAGTATTTAAAGAATTTAAAGTATTTAAAGTATTTAAAGTATTTAAAGTATTTAAAGTATTTAAAGTATTTAAAGTATTTAAAGTATTTAAAGTATTTAAAGTATTTAAAGTATTTAAAGTATTTAAAGTTTTTAAAGTATTTAAAGTATTTAAAGTATTTAAAGTATTTAAAGTATTTAAAGTATTTAAAGTATTTAAAGTATTTTAAGTATTTTAAGTATTTTAAGTATTTTAAGTATTTTAAGTATTTTAAGTATTTTAAGTATTTTAAGTATTTTAAGTATTTTAAGTATTTTAAGTATTTTAAGTATTTTATTTTAAGTATTCTAAGTATTTTAAGTATTTTAAGTATTTAAAGTATTTTAAGTATTTTAAGTATTTTAAGTATTTTAAGTATTTTAAGTATTTTAAGTATTTTAAGTATTTTAAGTATTTTAATTATTTTAAGTATTTTAAGTATTTTAAGTATTTTAAGTATTTTAATTATTTGAAGTATTTTAAGTAATTGAAGTATTTGAAGTATTTTAAGTATTCTAAGTGTTTGAGGTATTTTAAGTATTTGAAGTATTTGAAGTATTTGAAGTTTTTGAAGTATTTTAAGTATTTTAAGTATTTTAAGTATTTTAAGTATTTTAAGTATTTTAAGTATTTTAAGTATTTTAAGTATTTTAAGTATTTTAAGTATTTTAAGTATTTTAAGTATTTTAAGTATTTTAAGTATTTATAGTATTTAAAGTATTTAAAGTATTTTAAGTATTTCAAGTATTTAAAGTATTTCAATTATTTTAAGTATTTTAAGTATTTTAAGTATTTCAAGTATTTTAGGTGTTTGAAGTATTTTAAGTATTTTAATTATTTTAAGTATTTGAAGTATTTGAAGCATTTTAAGTATTTTAAGTATTTTAGGTGTTTGAAGTATTTTAAGTATTTTAATTATTTTAAGTATTTTAAGTATTTGAAGTATTTGAAGTATTTGAAGTATTTGAAGTATTTGAAGTATTTGAAGTATTTGAAGTATTTGAAGTATTTGAAGTATTTGAAGTATTTGAAGTATTTGAAGTATTTGAAGTATTTGAAGTATTTGAAGTATTTGAAGTATTTGAAGTATTTGAAGTATTTGAAGTATTTTAAGTATTTTAAGTATTTTAAGTATTTTAAGTATTTTAAGTATTTTAAGTATTTTAAGTATTTTAAGTATTTTAAGTATTTTAAGTATTTTAAGTATTTTAAGTATTTTAAGTATTTAATGTATTTTAAGTATTTTAAGTATTTTATGTATTTTAAGTATTTTATGTATTTTAAGTATTTTAAGTATTTTAAGTATTTTAAGTATTTTAAGTATTTTAAGTATTTTAAGTATATTAAGTATTTTAAGTATTTTAAGTATTTTAAGTATTTTAAGTATTTTAAGTATTTTAAGTATTTTAGGTATTTAAAGTATTTTATGTATTTTAAGTATTTTAAGTATTTTAATTATTTTAAGTATTTTAAGTATTTTATGTATTTTAAGTATTTTAAGTATTTTAAGTATTTTAATTATTTGAAGTATTTTAAGTATTTTAAGTATTTTAATTTGTTTTATGTTTTTGAAGTATTTTAAGTATTTGAAGTATTTGATGTATTTTAAGTATTCTAAGTATTTGAAGTATTTTAAGTATTTGAAGTATTTGAAGTATTTGAAGTTTTTGAAGTATTTTAAGTATTTTAAGTATTTCAAGTATTTTAAGTATTTTAAGTATTTTAAGTATTTAAAGTATTTAAAGTATTTAAAGTATTTAAAGTATTTAAAGTATTTAAAGTATTTAAAGTATTTTAAGTATTTCAAGTTTTTCAAGTATTTTAAGTATTTTAAGTATTTTAAGTATTTTAAGGATTTTAAGTATTTTAAGTTTTTTTAGTATTTCAAGTATTTTAGGTGTTTGAAGTATTTTAAGTGTTTTAATTATTTTAAGTATTTGAAGTATTTGGAGTATTTTAAGTATTTTAGGTGTTTGAAGTATTTTAAGTATTTTATTTTTTTTAAGTATTTGAAGTATTTGAAGTATTTTAAGTATTTTAAGTATTTGAAGTATTTGAAGTATTTTAAGTATTCTTAGTTTTCTAATTACTTTAAGTAAAGAGTTTAATACTCTATAATAAAGTATACAAAAAAAGTATTTTGGGTATTTCAAGTATTTTAAGTTTTATGAGCATTTTATTTATTTTATGTATTTTGCGTATTTCAAATATTTTGAGTTTGTGAAGTATTTAATTTATTTTGCGTATTTTAATTAGTTTGAGTTTTTGAAGTTTTTTAAGATTTTTAATTTGTTGAGTATTTTAAGAATTTCGGTGTTTTTTTTTAATTTTCAATTCAACTCTCTATGACTCTATTTGCGTCAAATTAAAGTGTTTGATCATCTGCATTTACAAAAATAAATCCTTCTATTGTAATTAATCACTTTATTGTAATTGAAGTTATTAATGAGACAAAAAAATTATGGCTTTGTTATACGAATTATCGATTATTCTATTATTAGTACATCAGACAATCGAGTCTGGACTGTACAAGAAATCCCTTAGGTCTTTTTGTATTTAATATAAGTTTTCGTTGTATTTTTGTATAGTAACGATCGGTACCCAATTAACGTTTCCGAAATGCTCATGTCAAGTTTTTGAATGTTGGTTTTACTAAATTTATGATTGTATTTTTAATTTATTTAAAGCATTTTTGAACATCACATACCTGGGACCTTTGTAAATTCAGAATTCTTCCGCAGTGACCGGTAATCGGTTCCAAGGTGGCCACATGGAGCCAGAGTACATTGGCATCACATACAATGGCTACAGTTTTAAATTTCATGAATTTTGATATGTCACATGACAGGGTTCCTTGTCCCCAGTGACCACCGGTAACCGGTGACCGGTTCCAAAGTGGCCAGGTGGGGCCAGATTTCATTGGCATCACATAAAATGGCCAAAGATTTGAATTTCATGAATTTTGATATGTCACATGACAGGGTTCCTTGCACATTCCGAAATGTCCCCAGTGACCACCGGTAATCGGTGACCGGTTCCAAAGTGGCCAGGTGGGGCCAGATTACATTGGCATCACATAAAATGGCCACAGTTTTAAATTTCATGAACTTTGATATGTCACAAGACAGGGTTCCTTGCACATTCCGAAATGTCCCCAGTGACCACCTGTAATCGGTGACCGGTTCCAAAGTGGCCAGGTGGGGCCAGATTTCATTGGCATCACATAAAATGGCCAAAGATTTGAATTTCATGAATTTTGATATGTCACATGACAGGGTTCCCTGAACATTCCGAAATGTCCCCAGTGACCACCGGTAATCGGTGACCGGTTCCAAAGTGGCCAGGTGGGGCCAGATTTCATTGGCATCACATAAAATGGCCAAAGATTTGAATTTCATGAATTTTGATATGTCACAAGACAGGGTTCCTTGCACATTCCGAAATGTCCCCAGTGACCACCGGTAACCGGTGACCGGTTCCAAAGTGGCCAGGTGGGGCCAAAGTACATTGGCATCACATAAAATGTCCTCCGTTTTTTTATTAAAACAGGCTCCCTTGTCAATTCCGATATGTGCCCCCAGTGGCACGATATGGTAAATGTACAGAAAAAGTAATCCGGAAATTGTGAAAATCGTACCATGAAATCGTGAATATTACGATTTTTACTTTACGATTTTTTGAACTATGCATATTGGGCACGAATAAACCAGGATCCGTGAATAAATATGCATGATTAGACATGCCCGAATGCACTCGTAAACGTGAATTAAATTCATGATTTCATAAAAAAAAAATCACGAATTCATGAAATTTATGCATGATTTCATGAAGTTTATACATGATATCACGAATTTTATTTACGCCTGCCAAAAATAATCATAAAAAATATTCCAGAACTCATGAATTTTGTGTACGAATTCATGCATAAAAATTCATGATTTCATGAATTTTATGCATGAAATCATGATTTTTTATTCACGAGGTATATTTTTTTGACCGTAATCATGAATTTTTAATCATGAAATCGTGAATATTTTTCACGACTGCATGCATCTATTTCATGAAATCATGAACATTATTCACGTTTACGAGTGAAATCGGTCATGGAAAGTCATGCATATTTATTCACGATTCCTGGATAATTCGTGCCCATTATGCATAGTTCAAAAATTCGTAGAGCAAAAATCGCGATATTCACGATTTCATGGTACGATTTGCATGATTTCCGGAACACTTTTTTTTCCGTGTACTACGCACACACAGGTACACACACACACACTTATGGTGTACACAATCCAATAGTTTGCAGAAAGCAAATCATCACCGATGTAACCGATTTTCTCTATTTAAGTTCGGTGTATTGGTTCAAAAGAAGACACAAAATATCTGAAACAGGAAGAAGGAACGTTTTGCACAGAGAAAAAAAAAACAGTTTTTTAGGGTTTTAAATTCAAAATACAAAGTAACATTTTTTTCTAGCTTTTTTAAGTGTTCCAGACGACTATTGCTGGAACTATCCAATCCTGATCGTTTCATCCGGAGGTTGCTTCCGGACGACTCAACAGAAAGTACTCCTCGAATCGAAACAAGAAGATCGGGATAGCGGTGGGGGCATACAAAACGTATTGAGGATGCACCCTCGTCACTTGCAGACTCGTGCCATTCCCCAACCATACCCCTCCACCCCAGCCCCACCCAGCCATTTCTCGATGTGTCAAACGCACGAAACGAAACTGGGGTCGATGAAAAGGACATTGCTGGCTTTGGGGGTTTACTGGATCAGGTGAGGTTTCTGGTTGAAGCTGAGATTTGAATAAATCCATCTAAATTGAACATTTTGTGGAAATTGCTTCACTTTTTAAAGTTTTCTAGTAAGTAATAAGTGTTCACTAAAATAAACATTAATTCTAGAAGAGAAAGTTTAAACATTTTATTGAGATTTATTCTCCAAATATCTCAAATATTCTCATCAAAGATATCCTTTGATGCCTCCAACTGCACGCGAAATTCTCCATCTTTTGCCCCCCCTCCCAATCGGTGGCCTGAAATGTGATATTTATTGAATTTTTAATGGCTCCATTGTGGATCCGTCTGGGGGATCTGGTCTGGCATCCTGCTGCAAAGGTGTCACCCGCTGACTTTCCAGCTGGTTGGCAGATTTTCATTTTTTATTTCATTCAAAAAAAAAAAACGACAAACGGAGCCCTGCGAGCGCCCAGATTAGTTGTTGTTGGGTGGTCTCTTCCTGGAATGACGGTGATACCCGGTTGTCAGAGTGAAGGCAGAAAAAAAAGAAATATCTGACGGTGACATAAAGCCGAAACGGAACCGATGAACGGCTGAAATTGATTTTCGGTTATGACACTCTCCCTCTCCTGTGGCGTAGGGAATTGATTATCAGCATACTTTATTGGTTGAGGAAGGTTGAGTTTAAGACTTGCATGAATTCCTTAGTTATTTTCATGTTTGTTAAATTTGTTTTATTTGTTCAATTTGTTCAATTTGTTCAACTTGTTCAATTTGTTCAATTTGTTCAATTTGTTCAATTTGTTCAATTTGTTCATTTTGTTCAATTTGTTCAATTTGTTCAATTTGAATATCTTTTTTACGATTTTCCATGTTTAAATTTAATTATCCTGTTGCATTTGCACCATTTTTATTATTATTTTCAACAGAATTCTCTTTAGGTTAGAAGCTTGGAAGTTTGTTTGAATTCCTTTCGTGGAAATCTTGCCCTTATCATTCCCCATGTGTTGGCGTAATTAACCACACACAAGCACCCTATCTACGCAAACAATGAGGAAATTAATTTAAAACCGCAAAAAGATGAACTTGAGATGCGTTCTAAAAAAAATATCTCCCCCTCTACCAAGGTTGGTTGATAATCCTTCCGATTAATTTTCGCTCTAGAACAATGTTTAATTATAATTTTTCCAACAACTTTCAACCCACTTCTGGCTGTTCTTCTTCGTGTGTTTGTGTTTTTTTGTCATCGTGGGAAAAGCCGTTCGAGCAAATCATTATCCGACGGTCTCGGGTGAAGTTGTGCTCCCAGCTTCCGGGCAAGCAGCAGTGATTCTAATTTCAGCGTGAAATTGCCCAAATTATTGGTTTGCTCGGGACCGTTCCGAGAGCAAGCTTCGATTTTGGTGGAATTTTTCAGCTAATTGATGTAGCCAGTGCAAATTTGCCTTGCGAGGGCCTTTCGAAAGCATTGCGGTTTCAATGCTTCGGGGAATGGAAGTACAAAAAGTACTTTAGTGAAACTTTGATAAAGTGTACTGTTTTCAAGTTATAGCCATTTCTATGTAACTTTAAAAAAAATAGTAACAGTTATATTTTTTTAAATTCGTGCTAATTCTCTATATTTTGCTTTTTTGGACTTTGTTGATACGACCTTTAGTTGCTGAGATATTGCCATGCAAAGATTTTATAACAGGCAAATTGATGTTTTCTAAGTGTCACCACACACCATTTTAAAATGTCTATATCTCAGCAACGAATGGTCCGATTTACAATGTTAAAAAAAATCAAACATTTGTGAAATTTTTCGACAATATACAACAATATTTTATTTTATTTTAAAATCAAGACTAACATTTCAAAAGGGCCATTCATTCAATATCACGTCCTTTTGAAATGTTATTCTTGATTTAAAAAAAAATGACAAAAAGAACGAAAAATTTCACGAATGTTTCATATTTTAACATTGGTTGCAGAGGTATCGACTGTTTACTGGGTCGTATCAACAAAGTCCAAAAAAGCAAAATATAGAGAATTTCCTCAACTTTTCAAAAGTGGGCAAACACGGGCACTAATTTAAAAAAATGAAGAACTGCGACTTTTTTCAAAAAAGTAACCTGAAAATGGCTATAATTTGAAATCGGTGCACTTAATTAAAATTTTACTGAAGTTCATTCTGATTGCAAATTCGATTTTACATCAAAATAAAAAGTAAACATTGATTCAAAAATTGTTGCCCATTCTAAAAATTTCTGAAAAGTTGACAGGTGATGTCCCCTAAAGCATATCAAACAATAAAAAAAAATAAAAAAAGTGTTTTTTTGCAAATTGAGTTTAAGAGTCAAAAAGTGAAATTAAAAATCATCAAATTATTCTACCGTGTATCATTTTTTCCAGTTTAAAGGAAATTCCCCGCCAACTCACACAGCCCCGACCTCTCTTGGATTTGCGTTAAACTATGTCCTAAGGGGTGACTTTTGTCCTTGATCGCGAATCCGAGCTCCGTTTTTGATATCTCGTGACGGAGGGGCCGTACGACCCCTTCCATTTTTGAACATGCGAAAAACAACGTGTGTTTGCAGCCTGAAACGGTGGTGAGATAGAAATTTGGTGTCAAAGAGACTTTAATGTGAAATTGTACGCCCGATTTGAAAGCGTACTCAGAATCTCGAAAAAAAAACACTAAAAAAGTTATGAAAACTCTGCCATTTTCCGAAACATGTCATTTTAAGGGAAATTGATTGTTCTTTTCAAATCTAAATTAACCTAGATGGGTTTTTTTTTTTTCATTTAGAGCAAAATGTATTTTTTCTAAACATAATCATGTTTTTACTAACTTAGCAGAGTTATTTATTAGAGTTTGATAATGTTCTACCAAATTGTAGAGTAGACAATTACATAAATTTCGATAGGGGAGAGTGGGGAGACTTGATCCCCGGAGAGACTTGATCCCAAGCCTGTATCTCGTCAGCATGTGTGTAAAACAATTAGCTTTGTTCTAGAAAGTTGTGCGAAATTGACTAAAACTCATTATAGAAGCCAAAGAAAAAAAATAAAAAATGTTTAGATTGAGTTACACACATTTTTCGAAGAAGTGCTGCAAAAAACTTCCAAGAGATCTTTTTTCTTTGTTTTGATAAGTATAGAAAACACTCAAAAATTATTCAAAAAAATATTTTTTATTAATGAATTGTTTGAAAAACATATCAACTCCAAAACCCTCACACCCATACATTTTTACAGTCACTGGAATCAGCCTCAAGGTTAAATAATTTGGCTGGGTTTTCGTACATAGTTTCCTTCAGTCTAGTTGTACATAACTAACTGAAGTTTGAACCATTTTTCAAAAGTTTTGTAAACAAAAATGACCAGCTTTTGTAAATGTGCTCAATTTTGGTCTAAAAAAGAAAATTTTAAGTTTTTTTCAGACTGGTGGCAAGCTTGTCAAAAAGTGAACCTCACTTTTGACAGTCCATATAGGGTGAATGCTCCATAAACTGGTTGTACAAAATAGGGTATACAGGCCATTTATAAGTAAATTTGAAAATAAGTTTATTTAATATTTAGGTTTGTAATTTGAAATTGTTATTTATTGTCTAGTTATTTTTTTTTTTGTTAAGATCGAGCTTCCGCCTCACAAATGGGAGTTCAGAACCCGGTGCGGACCAACATAGCTGGTGATCGTTTTCCTTCTGGATACGATTTCTGAGTAAAGGAAAGGTAGTTTATCGTCACAAGCTGTACATTATCTTCTTGGAATATTTACATTTAACCTCATTTAACACTAAAATATGTTAATAAAGTTAAAATTAAAAAATGTGAACGATTGATTTCGTCCTCAAAAGGCTGGATAATATTTTAGTTTTTCTAGTTGTTGATTTTTCGACAAAACATATTCAAAATTATTCATCAAAAACACAATTTGAAATATTTTTTCACAAAAAAAAACTTTTTTTCAATTGCACATTTGCTGGCTCTTTTACCCTATATTTAGCGTCAGAGGGGTAAAGCGACCAAATAGCGGGGTCCACGGTCCAACCAATGTGAGTATCGCGGCCCATACATACAATTTGACAATCTTGCCATCAGGCTGGTTTTTTTTAACACAAACGTACAGGTTTAATGTGAAATTGCTGTATCTTATAGAAAATTAAAAGTTTGGATTAATAAGAAACAATTTGCTTAAGATTTCTTCAAAATGTTGAAAGGGGGAGCAAATTACCCCCAACATTTTAAAAATGCCGGTTTAAAATATTTTTTTAAAACGCTTGGCATTTTTCTAAGAGTTTATCTGATGAAATACCCTTATCAGCCAAACATAGTTGAATGTTTTTAAGCTTTCAATTCATGCAAAAAGATCATAGTTTTGTGAGAAATTGACAGAGTTATGTGCGATACAAAAAAAGTGGATCAAGTCTCCCCACTCTCCCCTATATAAACATAAGTGGTTTGCGTGTAACAATCACGAGTTATCGCGATTTTACGAAAAAAAAAGTTTTGAAAAATACGTTTTTTTTTTGGAATTCCGAGTACGCCATCAAATCGGGCGTACAATTTTGCATAAAAGTCCCTTTGACACAAATAAAAATTAAAAAAAATGAAGATGTAAACAAGGTATTGGGAATTTAACTTTTAGTGATGACATAGTTTTTGATGTTTATGTCCCTCGACAACTTTTATGGGCAAACTAATGAAGCCAAATGCTTTGTTTGGACACAGGAAAGTCCACTCTGAATTTTTCTATGAAATAAAAATGACTTGTCCGGCTTCATCTAGTATCTCACAACCCTTGGACAAATGAAAAAATGACCTTTCTGGGTTATAACAAGTTTGAAAACTACTGTAAATTCTCCAAAAATAATGGTATGTCTAACGATTTTTGCATCTTAGTGACATTATTAAGTCTCAATGAAATTCTACCTTTTTCGCATGTTTTAAGTTGTTCACGTCTGAGATTAAATCCAAAGGAAGCTATTAAATCACTCAAAAAATGATCCTCTTAATTTTACTTCCTAGACTTCCCTTTACGTATACCTATCGACTCAGAATCAAGTTCTGAGCAAATGTCTGAGTGTGTATCAAATCAAAAATCAAATTATTCGGAGCCAACATTTACTTTCCCGTCCGACGGAAGGCGTGATCAGACAAATCTCGTCTCAAAAAATGCCCCGGGACCGTCTGGGATCGAACACAAGCCGACTGGGTGAGAGGCAACCACGCTTACCCCTACTCCACGGTTCCCGGATGAGTCTGAGTGAGTGTGTGTATTCCCGGGCAGACGGTAATAACAAAATTCATGCCATTTCAATAACAAATACTGTTAAAATAACAAAAAATGTTATAGATTCTTCTTGAAAAATCCATTTTTGCATAAGGGTTTAATAACAGTTTATGTTATCCTAACAAAATTTGTTTTTGGTCTGACATTGGTAGACAGCCAAAACAACTTTGTAATAACATTTTTTGTTATGGAAGAATACCTCCAACTGTTATTGGGATGATCGGATTAGTTGTTAAAATAACAAAAAATAATAACAAAGATTTGTTCGAAAAATAACTAAAAATGTGATTAGTCTGTTATTACAATAACAATCCAATAATAAAAACATCATAACGACGAATAACAAATCTTGTTATAAATAACATAAAATGTTATTGGCCTAGTATTTTCAAATATCTGAAAATGTTATTCCCAAGTTATTACCGTCTGCTCGGGTTCCAATTTCAAAATTCAGCAAATTTCGTTAAGTACTTCAAAAGTTATGCTAAAAACCTTTTTGGCTCCGGAAGATTGTAACAAGAGTGGTTTTTTGTAAGAAACCCCGTCTTGTTTAACATTTTTGAACCCGAGCAGACGGAAATAACGCCGGAATAACATTTTTTGATATTGGAAAATACTAGGCCAATAACATTTTATGTTATTTATAACAAGATTTGTTATTCGCCGTTATGATTTTTTTGTTATTGAATTGTTATTGTAATAACAGATTAATAACATTTTAAGTTATTTTTCGAACAAATCTTTGTTATTATTTTTTGTTATTTTAACAACTAATCCGATCATCCTAATAACAATTGGAGTTATTCTTCCATAACAAAAAATGTTATTTCAAAGTGGTTTTGGCTCTCACACAATATCAGACCAATAACAACTTTTGTTATGATAACATAAACTGTTATTGAACTCTTATGCAAAAATGGATTTTGCAAGAATATTCCATAACACTTTCTGTTATTTTAACAGTATTTGTTATTGAAATGGCATGAATTTAGTTATTACCGTCTGATCGGGAAAGGTTTTGATGAAACCTTTCCCAACAAGTCAAAAAAAAAAAGAAGATCTGACAAACCAATCGATAGTGATGAGTATCTGAAGTGATGTTTCGAGAACATTTGAAGGTTGGACAATTTTATTTTAACATACAAAAAAAATAAATGTGAGGAAGGCAACAACCACCTAGATGGATAAAGTAATGTTTTAAAACTGATTCTACCCCAATAGTACACGCACAAAAATTGTGTCAGTTTGAATTAACAAAACAGTTTATTACAAACAACTATCACGGTTTATAAGCACCACAAACACATTTTAATATTTTAATAATCACCGTTTCTCGGTTCTACTAACATTTTGTCGGTTTGACAAACAAGTTTGTTGTTTGAAACTAAACTCGTTTAAACGTGTAAGGAAAATTAACAGTGTATGTTTTTACTCCAACCTCAACATCAAGATGGCCGAAGTGAAAAAGGTGGAATTCTAAGGATTTTTACAGAATAGGTAAGTATCTAGTTAATTAGTTATTCGATTTAGAATCAAACCTAATATTTTCCTTTTCCAGTAATTGTTCGTTCCATATAACTAGGCTGGTGGATTTTTTTCCAGGTATAATCAGGTAAAAGCTAAGTCGTTTTATTTTCTTGAGGAGCAAGCTTCCCTGCACCGTGCGGTACACGCGGTTCGCTTGTACCTCGGGTTTGCTTTGTTCGGTTTACACCCGTACCCGACTCACACGAACCGATGGTATTTTGGTTCATCGTACCAGCGCACCACGGCACTCTCGGTTCGCCGCGTCGGTTTTGTGTCTGGCACTCACCCATGGCATGAACCCGGTATATGAGCCAAGGTGCTTCACTCGTTACGAGCCGAGGTACGTGCCGTGGTACGCACTGGCGGTACAAAACGGGTTCAATACCACGACACGTACCACGGCACGCTGGGTTCATGCCATGGGTGAGTGCCAGACACAAAACCGATGCACTATGGGGTTTCAGGCGGCCATAAATCGAAAAACCGACACACTCTAATTATTTTTTTGGTATTTTTTTTTCGAAAATAAACATTCTAACTAAGAAAAATCCGGAGTTTGAATGTTGTAGGTTCAAAATTCACTGAATTGCAGACCTTCAAAGGCGAAAATGGTAAGAAAAAACATGTTTTTTGACAAAAAAATGATTATTTTTCATATTTGTACTGTGTAGCTGTTTATGTATTTTTTCCTGCATCATTATATATATTCAGAAAGGTAATTGATTCAACTTTTCAATAACATTTTACAAAACACACTTTTACAGGCTAAAAAAAATTATAAAAATCAAAAAAGATGGATTTTTATTCAAAATTTAGTTTTTTTCAACATTGTTAATGGAGTACTTTTTTTGTGTGCATTTGTGCGATCTGAATCTGAATTTTGCAGCTTAAAATTTGAACCATGTCCTAACTTGTCTCCAAATTTCAAAGTGCACTTATGTGCACTTTTTGAGTTATGCCATTTTGAACATTTTGATTCATGCAAGAAAATTAATGATTTCGCGTATACGCTTGGTTAAAATCACATTATTTACCTGCGGAGGCAGAAATGACGTACCTGCTATGTATGTTTTGAAATTGATTTGATATTCATGACTTTGTTGGTACCCTAAATACGTTTAATAAAATTAGAAATTCCTATTCTAAGTATTTTACAGAAACGATTCGTCGAATATTCATATCAGTTCGTTGTTGTGTTCTTTTGAAAGTATGGATAATAATACCATAGTGTCCCTGTACGATATAACGAAGCACTATTCTGAAAACGTGAGAACTGCTTTCGAGTATATTTGTAAGAATTAGAACATTG
This sequence comes from Culex pipiens pallens, assembly GCF_016801865.2. NCBI lineage: Eukaryota > Metazoa > Arthropoda > Insecta > Diptera > Culicidae > Culex > Culex pipiens. The sequence continues at coordinate 44,524,427 of NC_068937.1, read as the reverse complement.
CAGAACCATCACTACGCATGTTGTTCTGTAGCTTCAAAACGAGGTATACAAAAGCCCATAGAAGAAGTGCATATTTTAAGTAATCTAACGATAATCGGTTACATAGTGATTTTGATTTAGAAGAATTTATCGTGGAAAACGTGAATTTTGCAAGTGGATCAACAAAAAACGTGGACGAGAATCCATACAATGTTCCATAAAATAAACCGTCTAAAATTCTAAAACACCGCAAAAATCAAATTTTAATTGGAGGGGGAGTGGGGGGGGGGGTTGGTTCTTCAAAGAGAGGTGGATTTTAACTCAAGAAGAAGGGGAGGGAGATTGAACGGTAATCAGAAACATTAACATAGCATAAACCGCCATTCCGGGCATCAAATAGACAGAGCAAGAATATTAAAATTCACCACTTTAATGCATGTGGCCTCAAATATATGAAAAAATCGAAAATTAAACTTTTTTTTTGGGAAAATATCAAAATTCATTTGTTTTCATTATTCTAAATACAAACAACACAAAAAAGTCACAAAAAAAGCAAAAAAATATTTTTGGCCGCTCGCTTATATGGAAATACCCCATAGTGCGATGGGGCGAGCCGAGAGTGTCGTGGTGCGCTGGTACGATGTACCAAGATACCAATACACAAATGGGTTCAGGCACGTACCGAAGCTAGAAAACCAAACCCGCGGTGTGCGTTGGCACTGGCGCATGGGAAGCTTGTTGAGGAATTTGATTTTTCAGAAGTTTCAGTTTAAGGTAACTTTCTCCATGTCTCCAGCAGCTGATGTTTCTATCTGGTGTCCAGCGAAAATGCCTGTCAAATAAGTGTGACCGGAACTCCCTGTGATGCATTTATATGAGTTGAAAATGTGGAAAATGTAATCAAAAGAAGCTATTGTTTATATAAAGAAAACAAAGAAAAAGAAGAAAAGCCTACCCCGGTTTTTTTATTTTCACAGAAATGATCCTTGAATCAATAATCACGTTTGTTAAATCATCCCAAATGTTTATTGTATTTACAAACATGTCAGGCCGTAACAATGACAAACATGTTTGTTGAAACCACAAACATGTTAGGTTGAATTTGGCAAACATGTTTGCCGGCTTTGAGACGACAATCGTGTTTAGCAGCTGCACCCAACATTTTGCCAAGTTCACAATCAGATTTTTCTGCGTGTATTCAAACATTCAATGTCACTCCAAGAACTTAAACTCTTTGGAATTTCTATCCCACGAAAGCATCAATTCACCCGCTCACTTCAATGACACACACACATTTCCCAGAAAGCACACAAACCAGCTTCAATTTGCATTACTGTGGCTGCGCTGCACCCAATGTTATTCATTCCAAAAATACCCAATTCCACCCACAACACCCGTCCTAACATTGAAACACCCACCCACCCACACAGTGTGGCAATCGATAATTTCAAGCACAAAAAAGTCATCATCCGTCGGCAGCGACAACAGTGTATCAACCCAGTCCGAGATAAACTACTGTCTGTCAAGTTTTGTTTTTTTTTGCGGGTAACGCCCACCTCTAAGCGTTACGAAGCGTTACACAAACACGAAGTTGCACAATGCACCGATCATCAATGCATCGGAAGCTGATTTTTCACTTCTGATGCTGGTTTAGAACGATTTTTGGACTCTCTTTCGAGGTAGAATCTTGCCGAGGAGAGCGTGAAATTTCTCTCTCCACGAAGATCGAATAAAACGTAACGCGTAACGCTTTCTCCGAACTTTGACAGCTGCGGGAGAAAGCATCATCGCCTTCTCCGCTCATCATCACTGATTGTGATGATGATTTTCTCGCTCTCTCGGGTGAGTGTTTTCTCTTCGGGAAAAAGCGGTCCTTCGTGGCGCTGGTCCACCGGCGCTGGATGCTGCGGCCAAGACCCCTCAGTTGCGACCGAATCTTCCTCGCGCGGCCAACTCGTTGCGGCGCGCAGTGAAACGTCAAAACCCAATCGCGCGATATCGACGAAATATTAACGGGATTTTTTTTTGAGGCAAATTTTCATCGTTTTTATCGTTTTTGCCGATTTCTTGAAGGGGGTCCTCGCGGAACATGACAGAACGCTAACCAAACCGGACAAGACCGGAGCACCACGCCCCAAGAAGACGAATCTTGTCGGTGTGTCTGTTCGCATCCCTCGGTTCGAGTGTGTGTTTGTGTGTGTCACTGTCCGTGTGTGCGTCACGACAAAACCAATTTCTTCACCGCTAAGACAAGTAACGTAAAAAAGAAAGCAAGCCAACGATGCTCAGCTGTGAGTAACAGCTGTCACGGACACACGCGTGCGAACACACACACAAACACTTTTTTTTTTGCATCATCCTTAGAAGAAGAAAAGGCTCAAAGTTGGGTGAGAATGTGGTGGGTTGAGGAAATTCCTTGGCTCAATCTGGCCAGCTGCGAACGAGACCAGCTCGCTTAAGGTCAAGCACGCGTGTTTGTGCGGGTGTGTGTGTGCGTTATCGGCTGTGTTTTAAAGCTGCTGGAGATAAGTGGTGTGAGTTAGCTCTCGTTGGGAGCGAGAATATCAAACACACAGGAAAATAAGGCGAAAAATGCTGCCGGCGTCGGTGATTCGGTGGTTCGACCTTTGGATTTTACTCGGCATGGTAGTGGCGCTGCTGGTGGAAGGTAAGCAAGGGGGGGGGGGGGATATTTACAATTTTTGGAAACATGGGATTTTCTGGAAATGGTTACATGTTAGAAGTCCAATATCGATTCCTTGAAATTATGTGTTGCTTTCTGGTGGACGCTTGTTTTTTGAAAGTTTCTAATTTTATAGAACTAACGCTATTCAAAACAACAAATAGTAAGAAAAAATTACAACAGAGAGAAGAATAAAATAGATGAAAATTGTTTTATTTAAGCAACGAAGGAAGTTGTTGTCTTCTTATTCCAATATTTTCAGACTTTCGAACCCAATCTTGCAACATGTGATGTGATTGTAAAAATAGTCAAACTTTGTTGCAAATTACTCTGTGGACAGTACTTTAGGGAGCGTTCTTTTATTACGTAACGCATTAGGGGGGGAGGGGGGGTCGGAGGCCGTGTTACGCTCCATACATTTTTTTTTAAATTTGTATGGAAATTTTGTTACGAGGGGGGGGGGAGGGGGTCTAAAAGTCTGATTTTTCGCGTTACGTAATAAAAGAACGCTCCCTTAGGGGATGAATAAAAAAATATTTCGATAGTACCTACCCACAGTTGAGCAACTCTCTACGAAATCGGCCGGTTTCGACCATTTTTATTTTTTGTGTTTTTTTATTTGACCTAAACTTTGTGGGGGCCTTCCATATGACAAAATAAGCTATTTTGCGTCATTGGTTCATCCATACAAGTTTCCATACAATTTTGGCTGCTGTCCATACAAAAATGGTATGTAAATATTCAAACAGCTGTAACTTTTGAGTGAATTTTCTGATCAATTTGGTGTCTTCGCAAAGTTGTAAGTATTGTTGAGGACTATTGAGAAAAAATAGGTACACGGAAAAAAATTGCAGATATTTTAATCATTTTTTATTTACTAAAACTCAATTTCCCAAAATACGTATATTTTGATTTTCGAGATATTTTGATATGTTTTAGGGGACAAAAATCCGCAACTTTTGAGCCATAGAGAAACATGGTCAAAAAATCTGCCACCGAATTTTTGAAAAAATAGTGATTTTTGGAAAAAATTGAAGTTTCATGCAAAAACAAATTTTAAATTCTTTTTTAATGCAAAATTGAATTTGCAATCGAAAAGTTCTGTACAGATTTTTTGATAAAGGGCTCCGTTTTCAAGATATAGGCATCGAAAGTTCGATTTTTCGATTTTTTAAAAAAAAGACCATGAGTGACCATTTTGAAAAAAAAATAAAGTTCAGAAAAATTTCTATAAAATTGTCTAAGAGACATTGAAGATTGGACCTCGGGTTGCTGAGATAGAGCCGCTCTAAGAAAAAGAAACACGAAAATTGAAGTTTTCTAAATCTCACCATTTTCTAAAGACGATATCTCAGCAGGTCCGATTTTCAATTTTAATACATGAAACATTTGTGAAATTTTCCAATCTTTTTGAAAAAAATATTTGAGTTTTTTTTTAAATCAAGACTAACATTTTGAAAGGGCCAAACATTGAATACTATGCCCATTTAAAATGCTAGTCTTGATTTAAAAAAATTCAAAATATTTTTTTTCGAAAATATCGGAAAATTTTACGAATGTTTCATGCATTAACATTGGAAATCGGACCATTAGTTGCTGAGATATCGTCATTAGAAAATGGTGGGTTGTTTTGGTGAGATTTAGAAAACTTCAAAAACGACTTAAAAAATTCATAACTCGGTGGCAGATTTTTTGACCATGTTTCTCTATGGCTCAAAAGTTGCGGATTTTGACCCCTAAAACATATAAAAAAATCTCGAAAATCAAAAAAATACGTATTTTGGGAAATTGAGTTTTAGTGAAAAAAAAAGTTGATTAAAAAATCTGCAATTTTTTTTCGGTATGCCTATTTTTTTCTCAAAAGTCCTCAACAAATCTAAAGCCTTTAGAAATCTTCCAATGAATAAATATTTTACATCGATACTGGAAGCTCTGAATTAACCAATAAAGCTGCTTCTTAAAAACTGTCTCTTAACAACTTTAACGTTTGTTTTAAATTATTGGTCAAACTTTTAAAACTTTTTAAAATTTAAAACAAGGTAATGAACTATTGTGATAATTTTCAAATATGTGTCTTTTCTCACGGTTAATATAAGCATTTGCAAATATAATTTTATGATTATGTATATCCATTCTAACCGGAGTAAGGTAGGGAGATGATTTTTTTTTTTAAATTGTTGGAAAGTTGGAGAAAAGTTAAACATTTTTTAATATTATTGGAGCATTAGAATTTTCAAGCAAAAACGTTTTTAAATTCAAAGGTCGTTTCAAATATATTTTTTCAAAGTTTGTTTTACCCTCCTTAAAAGTTGTATCAAAAAATCTGACGGCAATTTTTTCAAAAAAACTCCATATTTTAATAGAAATTGACATGTAATCAACTGTGAACGCAATTCTTAACAAGGCTTAAAAGTTATGCAATGTGAACAGAATGATGAAGAATCATGTTGTAACATTTTTTAACACTTTATACAGCGACTCCACGTTAAACCAGCAGGATCCAGATCTATACCCAAGCAGACGGAAATAACTTGGGAAGGTCAGTTTTTGATATTGTGAGAAGATCGAAATATGTTATTGGGATGATCGGATTAGTTGTTAATATAACAAAAATCAATAACAAAGATTTGTTCGAAGAATAACTTAAACTGTTATTATGTTGTTATTGCTGTAACAAACCAATAACACAGAAGGAATCATGAAGGAATAACAAGATTTGTTATTATGTGCGGAAAGGTGGAGCAGCATAATAACAAAAAAATTTATTGAACTGGTATGTCTCCATAACAAAAAAAGTTATTGTTTTAGTTTATTTGTAATTTGCAAATAAACCTGCAGTTGCCATAACTCCTATGTACTAGTCAGGGCTGCAGAGTCCGGTACCTCCAAGCGACTTTGAATCCATACTTTGAAGACAACTCCGACTCTGGATGCAAGATATGACGTCAACGACGACTTCAGCTCTCAAAAATACCCGACTTCACAGATTCCGACTCCGATTATTTCATAGTTCTAGCCAATTTTAGCAAAGTCCCTTAGGGGGTATATCAAATAATTAAAAAAATCAAATTTCAAAATTTCAACTTTTTAGAATAATTTCAGCTTAAGGACACCATTTCATGGCCAAAATAATGACCCTGACCAAATTGGTCAAAATTATCCCATAGTTCTAACCATTTTTAACAAAGTCCTTTAGGGGGTATATCAAATAATTAAAAAAATCAACTTTCAAAATTTCAACTTTTCAGAATAATTTCAGCTTAAGGACCCCATTTCATAGCCAAAATAATGACTCTGACGAAATTGGTCAAAATTACCCCATAGTTCTAACCATTTTTAACAAAGTCCTTTTGGAGGTATATCAAATAATTAAAAAAATCAACTTTCAAAATTTCAACTTTTCAGAATAATTTCAGCTTAAAATAATGATCCCAACGAAATTGTTCAAAATTATCCCATAGTTCTAGCCAATTTTAGCACAGTCCCTTAGGGGGTATATCAAATAATCAAAAAAATCAACTTTCAAAATTTCAACTTTTCAGAATAATTTTAGCTTAATGACCCCATTTCATGATCAAAATAATGACCCCGACGAAATTGGTCAAAATTATCCCATAGTTCTAGCCAATTTTAGCAAAGTCCCTTAGAGGGTATATCAAATAATTTAAAAAAATAAGTATCAAAATTTCAACTTTTTAAATAATTTTAGCTTAAGGAAATTGGTCAAAATTATCTTAAAAATCTAAACATATTTAACAAAAGAAAAAAAAGATTGTGTTATGGGCACTTAGAAACTTTTCCATTTGTGCGATTTATGGTAATTTTATTTCTAAGTCAAAATACCATACGTATAACAATCCTTGTTATTAGGAGAGTTTTTGTAATGTATAACATTTCTTCTTAATAGCGTGTTATTAAACATTTTCAATATAATATCTCTTCAATGCCAAATCTTGTTATTTTATCAGAAACTGTTATTATTATTTTTTCTTGAAGTTGCCTTCCCGGTGCATCGGACGCCTATGAAATATTTCAGTGAAATGTTTCACATTTTTGATAAACTTATTTTATTATTACTTTGTTTTACGGTATAATCGGTGATTGAAAAATTACTTATTAGAAGAATTTAATTTTATTTTATATAATTGTTTTGGCATTAACTACAGCGTTCAAACAAACTTTAAATGAAAGTTGATGTTTTGACATTCATAATGCGAACTGAGATGCGAAACAAGATGAGGTGTCTACCAGGCTTGCCACACGTACAGATATTTTTGGCACAGACCAAACACTCAATCAAGTATAACTTTAAAGAAAAACATTTTTATCAAATGCCAAACAAGCAAAAAGATGCAAAAAATGTTCATCTTTTTAGTGCAGTTTAAAAAAAACTACTCAAATGTATTTTTACTGTAAAAATAATTAGTTTGAGTGTTTGGTCTGTGTCAAAAATATCTGTACATGTGGCAAGCCTGCATTCTATAGAAGTAGTAGTAGTACTGTAAGGGGTAGTTGTCATTCTCGTCTCAGAGTTGATTGATGGGACTCAACAAGCTTTTGAAACTAAATGAAACTAAAAAGCAAAATTTGAGTAGTGAAGTGGTATAGTGCAGTGAAATCGACCACTCAATTGAAATTTAATGTCCACACAGTGCCGGTTTATAAAATCAACAAATAAAAATTAGAATAGCACATTAATAACGCGAACAATGATTCAATGATTTTGCATAATGCATACTTTGAGTTGTTATTGTCTCTCATAAGATTTGTTCAATAACCTTTTGAAGACTAAGTGTTGGGGATGTTATTATTTTTTCTTCTCATTACCGATGGTCATGACTTTCGGACAAAATTGAAAATTTTAAAAGGACTTGTTCTTGAAATGATCTCCGTTTTCTTATTCCCACCTGCATAACAGTATAAAAAAAACATGTTTGCAAAAAAATAAAAATGTGTTCAAGATGTTGCTGCCAGTTACAGTTAGAAAAAATTATCATTTTTCAATAAACAGATAGCAATTGTCTGTCCTATCATAACAGCTTGATTTCCACTAAAGTCAAAATATGACTCAGAACTAAAAAAAACTCCTCAAACAACCCCTTTCCAACTCAATCAAAACGCGGGCACTCTCTGCCGTCTCTAAACAGCTCGTAACCACACACAGGTTCGCCGGCTCGTCACCGCTGGTTTGCGCTTAAATCTTGCGTGAAACAACCCCCTTGTAAACCCATATCAAGCCCAACAACAACAACTCGTGCAAAAATTCTCATACATAATTCCGCTCCATTTCGAAATTAAACAATCATTCCCAGGAGGAACGGCCAACAGCCGCCAAAACGGCTCAAACTCAACATCAACCGAAATTCCTCGTCATTCTGACGGCGTGATTCAACCCTTTTCGGTGAAGATTTTGCCACCCGCCCCCCGGACAAAATGGAGCAAAACCATCCAATTTTTTTTTCAATGACACCCCATAATCTTACCCCACTTATCGAATGCGGGATTGTATTTTTTTCCAACGAGCAGGGTATGTTTTGTGTGTGTGTGTGTGTGTGTGTGTGTGTGTGTGTGTGTGTGTGTGTGTGTGTGTGTGTGTGTGTGTGTGTGTGTGTGTGTGTGTGTGTGTGTGTGTGTGTGTGTGTGTGTGTGTGTGTGTGTGTGTGTGTGTGTGTGTGTGTGTGTGTGTGTGTTATTCTATTTTTCCCTATTCACTGGTTTGCTCTCCGGGTTTTCCAAGGACGAGCTGAGCATTACGATTCTGGTGATGATGGTTCTACGAAGGTTAGTTCTAGTTATGATAATGCGTGTCTAAGGAAGGGATATAGATGTGGGAAAAAAAACGTGAAGAAAATACGTGACAAACAATCACTTTAAACTTGGTCTAAAGTAATAAAGGAAGCAGATTGCTGTAAGCTAACCAATCTATACTTAGACTTTCAAAAAAAAAAAACGAACAAACAAACAAAACAATACATTGAAAACTGATAATTCAAACCTGTAAAGTGAACAGTAAAACCAAAAACCTAACACTGAAAGTGTCACCTCCGTTTACGCAGCAGCTGTCAAGTGCTCAGTGCTCTATCGTTTTTCAAAATTTTTCGCCGTAATTAACAGTGATTACCCGCGAGTTTGCTCCTCCACCAAGCCAAGGGCCGGCCGTGGCCGTAGCATTTCGAGTGTGGCCTCGACAAATCCACCAAGTTCGTCTACTGGCCGTGTGCAAAAAGGTAAACAAACCAACGCCGCGTCGACACGCCGGGAAGCATGAGCGCAGAAGGAATCGGCAAAAAGTATCTACATCCCGGATATGTTCCGAGAACACCAGTGCGAACCCGTTCAGGTACAACCAGTGGTACATCAACATCCGCCAACATCCCCATCAGGAACGAGTTCCAGATGGTGAGCGACGACGAAGAAAACAACAACAATACCGACGGTAGCACTACCGACGACGACGACGACGATGGACGTGCACAGAAAAAAGTGTCGACGTCAAAAAAGATCAATTCTCCAACGGAACGAAGACCACCTCTAATTTTTGTTTTGGACACGTTGGAGAACAATGTTGACGGGTTGTTGGAAGGCCTTGGATATTGTCTGAAAATCGGTAAGTCGTCGGTGCTAGTGATTACACTGAACAAAAAGGATTTCAACCTGGTGTTTGAGGAACTGAAGCGTAGCAACTTCAACTTCTACACATTCAATAACAGAGAAGCCCCCTGTTAAGGTCGTCTTGCACTGGTTTCCGGTTTCCGACCTGTAGAAACACCTTTCGGACGCCGGAATAAAGCCAGAACCCTGTACCTGCTGTACTTCGACCGCGGCACCGTCAAAATTCAAGAGCATGCGGCACATTGCCACCGTTGTCAGAAATTCGGCCACGGATCGCGGAACTACAACCTACAGCCCCGCTGCGTGAAATCTCTGAGGCGTGTGCACTGCCGTGCAAAGTGGACGTGGGGGGCAAGGCAGAGCAAACCAAGGCGCGCATCAAGTGCGCCATCTATGGAGGCAACCATACCAGCAACTACCGTGGATGCAGTGCACGGAAAAACTACCTCGAGGAGCAGCAAAAGAGGAAAAAGAAAGCAGCATCGTCCCACCCTCCTCAGCGAAGTACGAGCGTAACCGTGCCGGCAGCTGGGGCAGCGTACGGTTACCGCGGACAATTCAGTGTTCCCTCCTGGCTGGGGGAGATCATTTGTCAGCGTGGTCGCTGCCGGTAGCGGCAATGCGGCCCAACAAAAAGTCACCGGGGAAGATCTTTTCACCCTGCCGGAGTTCTTTGCACTCGCGGGGGAGATGATGACGCGGTTTCGGACCTGCCGTAACAAGGCGGAGCAATTCCTGGCCCTTGGGGAGCTGATGATCAGGCACATTTACAAAGGATAAAATACTGTGATATAATTATAAACTTTTTCTCTTTCTTTCCGCTTTCCTTTGCATTTTTTTGGTAATTTTTTTTATTTTTTCTTGCTCTTGGTAACTACCTTTATTTAAAGCAAAAATTGTTCTAAAATGGATTATGATAAAACCGAATTGAATTGAATTTAAACTAATACAGAAAACTGAAAAATCAAAACTCAAAACTCAAAACTCAAAACTCAAAACTCAAAACTCAAAACTCAATACTCGAAACTCTATACTCGAAACTCAAAACTCAAAACTCAAAACTCAAAACTCAAAACTCAAAACTCAAAACTCAAAAATCAAAACTAAAAAATCGAAACTCAAAACTCGAAACTCTATACTCGAAACTCAAAACTCAAAACTCAAAACTCAAAACTCAAAACTCAAAACTCAAAACTCAAAACTCAAAACTCAAAACTCAAAACTCAAAACTCAAAACTCAAAACTCAAAACTCAAAACTCAAAACTCAAAACTCAAAACTCAAAACTCAAAACTCAAAACTCAAAACTCAAAACTCAAAACTCAAAACTTAAAACTCAAAACTCAAAACTCAAAACTCAAAACTTGAAACTCAAAACGGAAAACTGAAAACTGAATTTAAATTTTAAAAATGTTGGAAAAAATTATAGACCCAATACAGTTGATTTAAACACATAATTTAAAAAAAAAAGATAAGACAAAAAAATCTGCGTAAAAACTCATATTGCGGCACTACTACGGTTCATCAAAAATTCAACAACACAAATTAGTTTTGAATAAACCCAAACACGCTCAAAATAATTCTCATCACAGAGGAATGCCTTTTAAATTGGTTTAAGCTGATTGCATTAAAATTTTCATTGAAATTTTGAAGCTTTTTTTTTAAATATTGTTCGCCCCTATTTGTCGAGGAGGATTGGAGTGACAAAAGCTTTGTAAAATATTTGCAACAGCCTTATTCCTCCGATTTCAAAATTTTGTCTGCTTGAATGGTAGTCAATCAGATTCGTTATCCAACTGTCATGAATTTGAATCCCGAGTTGGAAGGTTTCTTAGTGCATATTGAGTTTGGGGCTCAGTTCATTGAAAGGGTCATTATGACTTTAAAGTTATCATAATTATATACTTAATGTTTGTTACAGTTTTCAACCTAAGACAAATTTTAACGTTTCATAAACATTTTCAAAAATGTTTGATGAAAATTTTGAAGATATTTACTAGTTTCACTCACATTGAAATGTGTGCAATCGTTTCAATCAGGAGGATTTTTGAACAAAATATGTGTGTCGTAAAATGGGGATAAAAATATGGATAAACTTTATTTTTATATTCGGGAAAAAAACATTTCATATTAATCTTCATTTTGAAAAAAATACTCACTTTACAGGCAAAATAACATGATCATTCAAACTGGGTCCGCGAGCCACAAAAAGACACCTCGCGGGCCACGTTTGGCCCGCGGGCCATACTTTGGTTACCCCTGAATTAGATAATATTTGTCGAGCGAGATTTTCGCAAAACGAAATTCTTTACAGTTTAAACTTTAAGCTGGCCATGCTTATTTTATTTCCAGTTTGACTCTTCAATCTTTTTTTCCCAAACTTGGGAGCTCGAAAAAAAAATGGTTGAAATGATCAAAATTACTATTATTAACAGTAAAAATAAAGAAAAATTCCCTGCAACTCATTTCGAAATAAATTAAAAACTACTTAGAGCATTTCTATTTCAAGATCAGTATGGTGTTCATTTGTTCTGATTGTGATTGCTTTGTAATTTGCACGTTATAAAAATAAATAGTTTTCAACATCAATTTATCTGTCAATTTTCGCCAAAAAGGTTTTTTCACCAACAGGTTAAGTAGGGGAACTATACCCTTTCTCAGCCTATTTCTATTATCGGCCTATCAGCACTTTGATCATGAATTACAGCTTTCATGAAGTGTGTTTGACTGTTCCAAAGTAATAGATAGCTCAAATTAAAGTGAGCAAGCAACTCTCCATTGTTGATACATCTGAAAATGTTGATTTAATAGCGGAAAACGGCAAAAGTGATGAGAATTGGTCGAACGGCTTAGTGTGATTAAAATGGGTTTTTTCCTAAGTTAAATATTTTTCTGTAAAAAGCTTCTTTTTTGTATTATTTATTTTGCTTTTTATAATTATTCATTTCCAAATCGAAGGTTTTTTTATTTTTCCTGCACTTGTCAAATCCATTGTTAGAACATCCAATTACATAAAAAAGAACTACAGTGCAAATCATAGTTGACATAAACTCCAATATTAATTAAGTTATGAGAAATGCAAATTTCTCCAAAATTTAATTTAATCTTTTATTAAATTTGTGAAAAAAAACATTTATTAAAATTCGAAGAACTGAAAAAAACTAACTGAATTTCTTAAAAGTTTAATTCTTTAAAAGTTAATACCATGTAGTTTAAATATTAAAAAATGAAGAAAAAAAGTTTCAATGAAAAATTTAACATAATTTTCACAAAAGCTTCGTTTTCTCCTGAAATTTTCCCGTCATGTTTTCCCTCCAGCCTCCCACGATTTATTTCGCCCCTCACCATTCCCAACCTCTTATCCTTCAGATCAGAGTGAAATGATCCTTGTCGGAATCCGAGTTGGAGCAGTGCACGAGGGTAAAGGCTTTTCCACTTTCGTCGTCTCGTTACAAGTACCGACTCTCCAAATTGTTTCAAACGTACACGTACTTGCTCGCCCACACACATGCCACTCATGTTCAACGATTTTGGCTTTTCCCGGGGAGTGGTACTCTCTTGCTGGCACTTATTTTCCCACAATTTCCCTTTGGCTGGGAAAGTCTCCCCTCCCCTTCCCACCCTATTTCATGCCACTCAAATGGAAGGCAGTTTATCACGTACACGTCAGGGTCGCTTTGTGAACAGACACACACACAGTTGTGTGTGTGTGTTTTTCCGGGGAAAATCCGACACTTCTAATCCTCCATGGAGGAGGGGGGGGGGAGGAAAACTCAATAATACAGCAACCCCCTTCAAGATTGGCCTTTTTTGTGAAGAAAAGACAAAAGCAGCAACTAAATCATAACAGACGAAAAGCAAACAAATAAACAAACGACAAACCAACGCACACACACACACACAACAATAAAGGCAGAACAAAACAAAAACACAAGCTGCGACGAGCAGCGCGCGACAGTAATAACAATAATACCGTTGGGGGGGGATTCCCGCGAAAAGCCTTTCCCCCACCCCTCGAGCACTTTTCCGAGTCTTGGGAGATTCCATTACAACAAATAAAAACCGTGAATTTCGAGAAACAGAACAGAGAAAAAAGCGTTGATGAAATTCGCTGTCGATTTTGATTGTTTGTTTGTGTGAGGAGAAAATAGCAGCACCAAGGGAAGAACAAGAGCAAAGTTTGGGTGGAAAATCGGTCGCCATCGGGGGGTACCTATTTTCGACAGAAATTGAAGCGATGTGGGCTTTCAGCGAAATAACAATGAAAAGAGTTAATAATTTTTCGATGTGTGCGTGAGTGTGTGTGCGTGTGTAAACAAACAAATTACCGAGTAAACCTGATTGGATTTTCATTTTGAGAGTGCTGATATTAATATGAGTGGAAGAATTTGTATTAATGAGTAATTATTGGGTTGAAGAGTTGGAAAGTAATAAAAGCTTTCGATAGAAATCGTAAAGTTGAGTCAGGAAGCATTTTTTTTACAAATGTTCAAAGAATTTTTAATTTCAATTTTGATTATGATTGTTCTTTTTGAGTTATTTGAAGAACATGACCAGAAACTAAAAAAAAATAAACTCTCTAAAACATGTGAAAAAATCGCTATTTTCTGAACCTGCAGAGTATAGGGGAAATAAACCCATTTTAAACCTAATAAACGGTCGTGTTTGAATGATGCCGGATAATCTGTAGTGTTCCTTGAAATTTACTAATACCAAGTGCACCAACGAGTAGAGCAACTTTTTGTGAACATTTCTGTTTATTTTCACTTTTACTTAAAGTTATTCTATTCCTTTTACAATCATTTAAAAAAATATATTTCCAAAATGTATTCTAATCAAACGATTGCGTTGGGCCAAGCCCATTTTCCTATTTTCAGCTTAGTTTTTTTTTACTTCCAGTGCTCTTTTGGGTCTGCCTGGTGCTGCCAAAATTGATTAAATTTTAAGCTCACGAAAAGTAGCATTTATAAATAAAACTTCCTGGCATTACTGGCTCACTCCAACAGGTGCTGCTGGTGGTGTTGGTGACAATCCTTTATTCTTTATTTGCCTTCGCTTCTCGCTCGGGTTTCTTCAGCCTTCGATTGGAATGGGTCATCAAAAGTCAAACGTCAAAAACTTGTCGCGTTTGTTTTTTTTGATGGCGCTTGCTAATTATTTCAATGTTTCGGGATTATTTTTCAAATGAGTGACCAATTAATTTGCAAAAGAGCACGTTGCCGAAATGTGGGGGCAGTTTTGTATTGAAAGCGCTGTGAAAAAGTAAGCGAAACTGAAATGTTGATTTTGGCGATATTCATTAAACGTTTGAGGTTTTCTCGCTTGTGTCACTGTGTGTGCCTACCCTGTCTTTAATTATGCCTACTAAAGTAATATTTACGTACTTTTTTGAAGCCGGATCTCACTTAAATATATTTAAACTATGTTCGGATCCATCATCCGACCCACCGTTGGTTAGGTAAATGTAAGATCTTTCCAACGAAACCAAAACATTGAATATCTGGCAACCCTGTCTCGAGTTTTGACCTCTTAAGTGATATTTGTGTACTGAGCAGTTCTCTACGGAATCGGTCTTTTTTCTTTAATTTTAATTTTTGTATTTTTTAATCCGGCTGAAACTTTTTTGGTGCCTTCGGTATGCCCAAAGAAGCCATTTTGCATCATTAGTTTGTCCATATAATTTTCCATACAAATTTGGCAGCTGTTCATACAAAAATGATATGTGAAAATTCAAAAATCTGTATCTTTTGAAGGAATTTTTTGATCGAGTTGGTGTCTTCGACAAAGTTGTAGGTATGGATATGGACTACACTGAAAAAAAAATGATACACGGTAAAAAAAATTTTGGTGATTTTTTATTTAACTTTTTGTCACTAAAACTTGATTTGCAAAAAAACACTATTTTTAATTTTTTTTTATTTTTTGATATGTTTTAGAGGTTATAAAATGCCAACTTTTCAGAAATTTCCAGAATGGGCAAAAATTTTTGACCGAGTTATAATTTTTTGAATCAATACTGATTTTTTCAAAAAATCGAAATATCGGTCGCAAAAATTTTTAAACTTCATTTTTCGATGTAAAATCGAATTTGCAATCAAAAAGTACTCTAGTGAATTTTTGATAATGTGCACCGTTTTCAAGTTATATCCATTTTTAGGTAACTTTTTTGAAAATAGTCGCAGTTTTTCATTTTTTAAAATTAGTGCCCATGTTTGCCCACCAATGAAAAAAATATTTTTGAAAAGCTGAGAAAATTCTCTATATTTTGCTTTATTGAACTTTGTTGATGCGACCCATAGTTGCTGAGATATTGCTATACAAAGGCTAAAAAACAGGAAAATTGATGTTTTCTAAGTCTCACCCAAACAACCCAACATTTTCTGATGTCGATATCTCAGCAACTATAGGTCCGATTTACAATGTTAAAACATGAAACATTCGTGAAATTTTCCAATCTTTTCGAAAAAAATGTTTTCAAAAATTTAAAATCAAGACTAACATTTCAAATGGGCGTAATATTGAATGTTTGGCCCGTTTAAAATTTTAGTCTTGATTTTAAATTTTTGAAAATATTTTTTTCGAAAAGATCGGAAAATTTCACGAATGTTTCATATTTTAACATTGTTAATCGGACCTATAGTTGCTGAGATATCGACATTAGAAAATGGTGGGTTGTTTTGGTGAGACTTAGAAAACATCAATTTTCCTGTTTTTTAGCCTTTGCATAGCAATATCTCAGCAACTATGGGTCGCATCAACAAAGTTCAATAAAGCAAAATATAGAGAATTTTCTCAGCTTTTCAAAAATATTTTTTTCAAAGATGGGCAAACATGGGCACTAATTTTAAAAAATGAAAAACTGCGACTATTTTCTAAAAAGTTACCTAAAAATGGCTATAACTTGAAAACGGTGCACATTATCAAAAATTCACTGGAGTACTTTTTGATTGCAAATTCGATTTTACATCGAAAAATGAAGTTTAAAAATTTTTGCGACCGATATTTCGATTTTTTGAAAAAATCAGTATTGATTCAAAAAATTATAACTCGGTCAAAGATTTTTGCCCATTCTGGAAATTTCTGAAAAGTTGGCATTTTATAACCTCTAAAACAAATAAAAAAAAAAAAATAAAAAATAGTGTTTTTTTGCAAATCAAGTTTTAGTGACAAAAAGTTAAATAAAAAATCACCAAAAAATTTTTTACCGTGTATCATTTTTTTTTTCAGTGTAGTCCATATCCATACCTACAACTTTGTCGAAGACACCAAATCGATCAAAAAATTCCTTCAAAAGATACAGATTTTTGAATTATCACATATCATTTTTGTATGGACAGCTGCCAAATTTGTATGGAAAATTATATGGACAAACTAATGATGCAAAATGGCTTCTTTGGGCATACCGAAGGCACCAAAAAAGTTTCAGCCGGATTAAAAAACACAAAAAAATCGAATGACCGAAAACTCAGAGAATTACTCTACTTTTTTGTTGTGGATCTTAAGAAAGATGAATTTTGAGAGTGAGCAAGGCTCCAACCCCATAGGTGGATTAAGTTAGCTTAGAAAAAAAATTTCAAAATTAGAAAGAAAATAAATTTAAAAAATTTAAGCTTGTTTTTTTTTTAAATTTCGAGAAAAAATAGTTAATAAATTAACGTAAATTGCCGCATTAAAAAACGGTACTGAATAAATTTATAAAATTTTATTGAAATAATCCGCACGATTTCACGAAACTCGAAACACCTGCAAAGATGAAATCTAAGGAATTAAACATTTACGAATCAATCACGTCGTAGAGTACAGTTTTCTGAACATGTTCCAAGCAAATATCAGTTTTGGTTCAATAAAGGCAGAGACATGCATAATTTCGTAAAACAAAAGTGACTTTCTCCAAAATTTCTTGATTTCTTAACTATATCAGCATTTCTATGGAATAATTTTGTTCGATGTTCCAAAGCAACAAATATTTTTCGTCATCCATGTGAAAAAGTCTTTAAATAACCTCAAAATTGATCGAAAATATCAAATTTCTAAAAAACATTTTTGATTCATTTAGATAACTATGCGGGGCAATATGCATCCCAACTTTGGGGCTAAATACATCAAGCAGTTTTCACTATTCACCACTAGATGACACCGCTGTTTTTACAAAGGAGCATCACAGCGGTGCATTTTGCCCCGCTCACGCTTTTTGCAGAAAATTTAATTAAAAATACATGTTTTATGTTTTTGGACTCATCCATCTTATGAATAATAAAGATTATGGAAAAAACCATATAAATCAACACTTACAATAACAATAAATGCCTTTTGTATTGTCCAAAAATCATATTGAAAGTTGAATGAAAATTAGATGAAAACACATCATTTTAAAGTTTTGCAAATAACTTAAGCTTTTTTTATACTACGATGCTCCATTTTTTCCAGCATAGTTTTGCAATGTTAGCTTCTAATTTCTATGATTTTTTCCGGAAAACTCTTCCCAAAACCGAGAAAAGCAGGGAATGAATTTTACCCCTGGGGTGCATATTACCCCCTCTCCCCCTAATTTACTTTCACGTGATGGACACCGCCGGCTTAGTTTTTTAATGAATTTTATAAAATAATGTCCATGATTTGTTTTTTTTTTTCAAAATTTGTTGTCATTTTTATGTTTAACACATTGAAACAATCATCATAGCAGGCGGGGTTTATAATTTGAAAGGTATTGCGCCTTGCAGCAATTACTTGAGTTTTGTGTCAATCGTTCAAGGCCTAGATTTTTTCATCACACTGCTTTGCAGGACTGAGAACTGTCAACTTTGCGCACTTTGCACCTCAGTAGAGTGCTGCGGAATAATTTTCATCACAGTTGGCAAACTGATTTTCCTTCACGCCATCAAAACAAAACAAGTGAATGCATCGACTTCTGACCAAAATCTGTGGTAGCCGAGGCACTTAAGTCATTGAGATGGTCTGTTAAAGATTCCTGGCTCGATTATAGTAGTTGAAGCTTTTGAGTTTTTTTGATGGGTTATTTTTTTTCTGATGAGCTCGAGGGCATAATTCTATTGACCACTTCGAGCTGTGTTGGTTGAGTCCGTTAATGGTACCATTATTCTCACGGCTACTTAAATCCCGAAATCGAGTCACTCTTTTTTTTGAAATCTGGTATATCTTTGCCTATCTTATATCAAAACTGATACCTGATGTTTCAATTTAGCAATCTCTGCACTAAAATAATTAATTAATATTGCAATGCAACACGCTCAATGACAGTTGAATTTCTGTCTATTTCCGAGCAGACCATATCTCGTCCCGGAGAGATTGAAACAACACTCTCCATGATTAATGTAATCCCATAAAATCTAGGTAATTGCATTAGTTTGTCCGAGATGATAAAAAATGATCTCCATTAGTGGATTTGGGGGCGGGCAGGGATCGCCACAAGCTATCCCACAGCATCAACAAATTTTGTCTCACACAAATATATCTAGAGGAGGCTGCATTAAATAAAGAATTATTATTTCAATTTGTCTTCCTCATTCGAGAGCATTCCCCCAGGGGGAGGATGTCACGTACACACAACCGCACAAACACAGAAAAGGACACAAGTGTGGTATATTTTCCGGAGACACTAGATTAAACACATCAAAACCGCAGAAATTAGATCGTCCCTCAAGTCACACAAACACAAACACACAGGCAAGGCTCATTCATCTACTACCGAACGAAACAAACATTAAAAGAGCTTTATCTGTGCTCATCTCTCAACACTTTTGCTGTTGCGAGCACGCACACACACACTGTCAGACACGGCAGACAAACCATCACAACCAACCTGTAATTGATATTTATCTCCCACATCCTCTCATCCCGGGAAAATCCCCCTCACCTGCCACCTTCTACGGACGCATTATCTTTTTTACTGCCGTGTGCCTGCCCCGCTCAGTAACTTCAACTCTGAGTACCTTTTTGCCGCACGGAAATAAAGAGATTTATCACTATCATCGTTTTGTCACCTGTCTGCCCCCGGTGATGCCCCGGGAAAAAGTTATCGTTTTCCCCTCTTACTCTGATGAAAATGATGTGATTTTTCTGAAAAAGAACACAGTTTGTAGAATAGAACAACTCAAGCACTCTTCTAAGTTTTGCAAACTGTGTTTGGTGAAAAGCAATAACACAATTTGTTAAAATTGTCAGTCAAAACATGTTTTGATAAGTATTTATATGCTATAACCGAACCCCTCTTCTCAGTGCACAAAATTTCGACTTAACAAATTATGTTGTTTGCATCCGGAAAATTAGCATATTATGTTCCCACAGACTTCATTACAAATTATCCCTGGTACAGATTCACCACGCCGTGACACCGATCCGTCACCGTCACCGACACATGCGACAATAATAATTGAAGAATGATGGCACTGTTTCGCGAAAAACTTCCAAGGTATAAAACACTTGGATGCCGATACAGCTTAACCCTCTACTGACCAAATGCGATTTAAAAAATTGCCTTGCTCAATGCGCCTTATTTATTTTTGTAATATTTATGTTGATATTTTTATTTCCACCTATTTTTTTTTTCGTTCCGGTAGCCTATGAGCATATCTTGAGTAATAATAAAATACAATTTAAATAAATTGTTGTTGCGTTTCATATGTTTTCCTGTAATAAAGTTTTTATTTTTGCTTGATTTAAAAAAATATCAAATTAGTTAAAAATTAGTCATGACTTAAAAATTGAGTTTTTCTCAATGGCCAAGGTTTTTTTTACATAAAATTGTTGTGTTTTAGGTCCTTTTCGGTACCGGGATCTGGTTAGGACCAACTCGACTTTTATAAATATATTTTTGCAATTCCGTCGTGAAACTACTTACTTTCATTCTTGAACGACGAAATAGCCTACTTTT